>NW_028145502.1:542500-710000 GCF_977016875.1 Pavona decussata | reverse complement strand
AATTTGGGGCAACTTGGGTGTGGCCTCTGTCAGGGAGTTTTGACCTTACAAGTCACTTAAAAATACTCTACCTTATCATCACTCTGGGCGATACGGCGAAGACAAGACATCGACTTCTGGTTGAAGAGTTCATTGATGGTTTGTTCGTCAATCTTTGGTTGCCTGCCTTGGTCATCAGCATCCAGCACGTGATAAAAGAAGTCATAGTTCATGGGATCATCTGGCACGCTGCTCCACGCACGCTCAATCCGTTCACTGTTCTCGCCCAGTTCCCGCATCTTCTCTGGTAAGTAGGGCCAATGAGGGTTAACGAGGCGATCCAACACAGCTACAACTGTTTTCTTGTGGACAGAAAACACGACTTTCTTAGTCATTAGATCTAGAGTAAGCGTGATCATTCAAACGATAGCTGCAAAAGGAGATTTTTGAATTTGGGGATGGAATCCAAACGTGTGTCCATCCCCACGTAATCTTCATGCATTGTGCGGTTCTTTTCTGTGGTGCTATTAAGACTTTAAGAAACTATATTTCGTGATACTTTCCTGTGAAATCGTTTATTATGCTGTATAGCATAGCTCGAGTCAGTGGACGAAAACCAAAAAAGTGACCTTTCAAATGAAAACAACTGAGCAGCACTGTACTTTCCTGTGGTGCCTTTTATTATGCTGTACAAGGTGGTTCTAGCTTTTGAGTCTGTGGATAAAATCCAAAGGTGTGATCATTGAAATTAACGTCACTGAGTCAATACTTTTCTGTGGTACTGTTTGTCACGCTGACGAGGTTGTTCTAACTTTTGAGTCTGTGGATAAAATTCTAAAGTGTGACCATTCAAATGAAAGCCACTGAGCAGTACTTTCCTGTGGTAGTGTCTTTATGCTGTACAAGGTGGTTTTACCTTTCGCGGAGTGCGTGGATGAATTTTCTCAAGTCTGACCATACATTTGAAAGCCACAGAGCAGTTTATTCCAGGACCTTAACTGTTTATACTGTACAAAACACGCTAACTCTAATTTTACAGTTTGTGAGGCAGTTTTTAGTTTGTCTTTAAATTCTCTTCAACATGAATTACTTTTCATTTTTAATTTTGAAATTAGATATTAAATGTATGTGTAAATATTATAATGATCTCACCTTCATATCATGTTTGTCTGTGATGGGATTTTTATGACTGATGAAATGACCAAAACTAAACTTTGCTTTCTGCAAATCCTCATTGTACAAGAACAGCTCATGAACCCTGAAGACAAAGAATTCAAAACAAGAAAAACAATTTTAATTAAAACACATTTAAAAAAGGGTATTTGGTAAGAACCAGATATTTTATTATTATAATTTTTGTTTCTGTTTCCTTTTCATGAAACAAGCAAGGTTGCAGTGGTGGGGAAAAAAAGGGTTGCACTGGAGGATCCAAACCTTCAGGTAAAGGAAGTGGAAGGGCCCACTCTCAAACTCTCACCTTGCATCTCGTCTTGAATAGAAATATCTCGGTGCCCTCCATTTTGGTCGAAAAAATACAGGGGAGGGGACTGGGGAGGCCTGGGTCCCTTCCGTACATTGTAGATCCACCATAGGGTTGTAACATACATGAAACATCATCACCATGCATCACTGATATGCTACTGGATATAGCCCCAGTCTCTCAATCCAATCCTCTCTGTATAGCTGGCAAAATTCTTTGTCTGAAGGCAAAGCTTTTGGTGATCCTCGCAATACTAAGGGGGAGGGCTCATTTAAAAGTGGTGGTTTATATGTAATAAAAAAAAATATGACATTTCTTAACTACATATAGTTATCAAGTATCACCCACCAATCATGTTTCATCTGCGATATAAGATAAGCAGCTGTATCATCCTTGTATGACATCAGAGCCTTTTCAACTGGTAGATATTCCCTCTCACCACCCACTTGCTCTGTTCCCAGGTATACAAGTGAGGGATATTTTTCAACAAGTAACTTTGTCACATGAAGAAAATTCTGCTCTGCAGTGAGATGAAGCAGGGTTGGGCGAGCCGGATCTGCTTCAGCACGGTAGTATTTATATTCTTCATCACTGTCGTTTTCTAAAATGATTTCTGTGAAGCGACTTATCTGCAAAAAAGTCAGTAAAATTTGTTGTTACATGTAGTTGATGGCGACACAGCATTAACATCATCATCATCATCATCATCATCGATCATATATCATTAGTAGTAGTAGTAGTAGCAGCAGCAGCAGCAGCAGTAGTAGTATGACCTGTGATTTGAAGTGCTGGACTTTTGGTAATGGTTGTTCCTCCCTTAAGCAAGAAACTCAGCTCTCGTTTACTTTTGAGAAATCATGCATAATTGCTAAAAGAAATTCCATTTCTCTTACTTGACCCAGCAACTCACAATGTAATGTTTTTTTTTTTTCCTAGCCACTCCTCCCCAAGTCTCGCCTTTTCTCCCAGACTCCCACATTTCTGTCTCCCTTCCATATCTCCCATGTGTATACAGATGTACAGTAACACTCGGTACAGTAGGTCACTGAGCAAGTAAATCATTTATGTACTTGTATGCTGTGCTGAGATCATATGGTTAACATACCCCATCATCAGCACTGGACTCCCACGAAAATGGGTTTTGAGAAAGTCTACTTTTAACAGCGTCAATACTGCTATGAAATTTAATCTCTGAATAGCTGCCACACATACCAGATATTCTAAGCTGGCCACCAGTTCTGGCTTGTCTTTGTACTTCTCGCTGACTGGCCAATTCTGAATTATAACTAGAAGAGTATCTGAGCCATACTTGCACACCAATCGATCAGTTCGAACCTCATCCATAGCTCTGTTCCATGATATCCCTTTACCAGAGTTAAATTTTTCTTGTACCTATCAGTGAACAGTGCATGCACGGTTATAATAACAGTAAGTGAATCATCAATAAATTGGATACACCAGAATTTTTCCAGTGAATAGAAGGTGGAGTGGTATAAACCTCTCTTTCACCAAATGTCTAGGGTCCCCATGAAATTTTGCAATGAGTGGCTTGAGAAAAGCTGGCCCTATTTTATATGAAAAGAAATCAATTAAGGACTCCCAAATCAAGACTTGCCTTTAAAATCATTACCTTTTTTGAGTCCAGTAAGCACATAGTTTAAGCAAACAATACCCAGAATGTGAAAAAAAATGTCACGTTATGTTTTAAGCCTGGTGAATAAAATAATTATTAATAATAGGGTAGATGTATTTTTTCAGTCAATGACACAGACGTACTCAGAAAAAGAAAATCCAAGAGCTAGAAACAAGAGTGAAAATCTATGAACTCCTGATTACCCACAAGTCTCCTGCAGCTAAGTAGTAGAGTATCCAAACTAGTAATCAGTTTAGGTCAAAGATTCAACTGTACCTTACACCATACAGCAGACTTACAGCAACAGGAGGGTAGTCTGCACAACAACTCTATAATTATGTTAAGACATTGATTTATTTGCATCTGTCCTGAGGTTGTCATTGTTGTATCAAATAGCTTAAACACCACACCCTTCACAGTAATCTTCCTTCCCCTCAACACCCCTACTGTGGAAGGAGCACATCAGGTGCTTCATGAAAGAAGTCAACAAGTGCAAATTATTATTGTTATTATTATCATTATTATTATTATTATTATTATTATTATTATTATTATTATTATTATTATTATTATTATTATTATTATATGGCAGTATGTTAACATCTGAATACCAGATATAAAATAAAAATCATACAAGGAGCTAGGTGGGAACCCTTTGACTAGCCCTGCATTAAAATCAATTAAATATTAAAAAAAAGTCTTAAAATCCTTGTATTATTATTATTATTATCATTATCATTATCATTATCATTATCATTATCATTATCATTATCATTATCATTATCATTATCATTATCATTATCATTATTATTATTATCATTATTATTATTATTTTAACTTTTTTTTTCCTGATACAGTCAACTCTCGCTGTAACGGACACCTCGACAATAAGGACAGCAACTAAATCCCCAGCAAAAATAATTGACAGACATTTGCCTGAAATAAATTCTCGCTATCACGGACTCTCACTATTAAGGATACTAACTAGCAGTCCTGGGGGTGTCCGCAATAAAGGGAGTTAACTGTATATGTTTGTTTGGGAGGAGGGGGTTATACACTTACAGTTAAGAAAAAGATTTTCAATCACTACGAATGGTTCTGATTATCACTGAATGTTCTTCTTTGTTGCAGAACACCATCCATTTACATATACATGTACAGCTGTATCAGTTATCACTTCTGGAACTACACAGTGGACTCATTAGCCATGTACAGTACCGCGCAAATGTAAGTTGACAGTCCCTTGAAACTCGAACCTCGCGACTCGATCCTCGATTCTTGATCCTCGAAACTTGAAAGCTTCGAGTATCGAGGCTCGAGTCGAGTGCATCAAGTATCGAGGTGAGTGCATCGAGCTATGGCTAGATTATTAACAAAACTATTTCTTATCTTGCTTCGCAACTGACAGGGGCATATAATGGTTCCTTAAAAATTCCAGAGTGTTGCAAAATTGAAGTAAAGTCTCAGAATATTGGATTTTGGAGATCACGTATCCAAATCTTGTTTACTGAGCTTACTAGCTATATTTGCAGTGAATATATCAGGCTGTTGAGTTGGCGGCATACTCTCATCCTCAGGTTATAGAACAGACATCTCAGCAAGTGCCAGATTTGCCTTTTGGCACCCATCAAATAGAATGACTGCAATAAGTTTTGATCAACATAATTTTAGAAAACAAAATCACGATCAGCACTAAACAAAGCAGAGCAATATTTTCATTTGATCATTAAACACAAATTAATACGAGTGACCATATAATAGAGTGATTGTTTATGCATTTCAAAGGACAGAGTTTATTTAATCTTTACCCAAAATTTTACACACAATTTAGCCCTGCAGAGGGAGACCATCACACAAGAAATAAACTGTGAGATAAAACTATGTTCCATTAAATTCAAATTTATAGGCTTGTGACTCAATGCCATTGAGTATTGATCTTAAATTTAAATTTAATCCAGAAGACTGCGAAACAATGCGAATTGGGCGAAACTTCTGAATACAATTCATCAAACAAAAACGCGACAAGCGTATTAAATAATCGACCAGGAGAGCAACAGAGCCCATCTAATGAAATCATTTTGATTAAATGAGAGATCAAATAACAAAATACTGAAAGAATACTGTGCACATTTCAACCATATCTGCCTGCAAAATTATTGATTTGAGATTTTGCAAATGATCTGGGTTCACGAGCCCGTTAAAGTAAGACATTTGGATACGTTAGCGTTGTTAATATTACATCCTTACTGAATCATGAAATATGAACAAGCAAATAATGAAAAAAGATCGAGGAAAACAATCTAAAGTCAAGTTTTGTAAATCAAAACAAACCAGAATGCACGTTCCGCGTGGGTAATTTGCATTCAAATGACAACAAAACATTCTTACCTTCAACCAAAAATCTTCATCAAAAGGCTCTTCCAAATCATGCTCTGCTTCGGCGGGTTTCTTTTCTTCCATCTGGACTGTTGTATAACTTTTATCCGTTTTAGCCATGCTATATTAAAAAGCTGAATTTATAGCGAATCGAAAGTGAATTCATTCAGCCATATATGTCCCTTGCTGATCCACCCATGTCACAAGCCACTCTCTTGATCGGTGTTTGATTGGTCGCGAAAATTAAACCGGAAGCGAAAGTACCACTTCCGGTAAGCCCATGAAATGCTGGGTTTTCATCTCTTTATTACCCAATAAGGAAGCAACCAAAGATTTAACGTTCTGAGACAAGCTTTTACCAATTTCACAAGTATATTTTAGTGAAATGTGAAAATAACTGGCATTCATAATTGCCATAAAAGATCTGAAAACAAACTGGTTGTCAGAAGGCAAAAACAACGACAATTTTTCTAAATAACCAAACCGTTTTATTGCAAAGTTCGCTACAAAATTCGAAATTTAAGACCTCAAATTTACAACTTGACCTAGCAAAACGTTTACATTTCGACTAACGATTACGGTTCCCTCGCTATAAAATAAAACACAAACAGTTTAAGAGCAACCAAGAGACTCAAAACTAATTGAATTGTACTAATTGTTTCACCTTTAAAAAAACTACCTTGAATTTGGTTATCGAAAGATGAACATCAACCGGCGACGATGTTGAATTTCTGCTATAAAGTTTAAAATTCATAAGTATGTGTCGCTCTGTCGTCGATGAATTAAAAACCTTCACCAACATGCACACCCTTCGGCTGTGATACGTGTCAGTCTATAGTCTAACAACTTTCGAATACACAGTCCTAAATGTTCTACAAATTTTACTTACATCAGAATTCTAGCTAAGGCAGTTCTTCTCAGTTTGTTCCTTTTATAGCTGCGATCAGAGCATTCATTTTATCTGATCGCTCAAAATCTTGTTGTCGAAGCTTGTTCACATCTGAAAACCCGAAGTGGAAATCCCTCGCATCCAACGAACCTTTTTTCAATCCTTTGGGAGGCCATACAGAATCCAGACTTTCTCCAAACGAAATACTAAACATCTTTCCATGAAGATAACCATTTTCGTCGGCGAATCGTTTCTCGCGGACGATCCTCTCCAACTCATGAATAGTTTCAGATGTGACGCAGATGAGAACAACGTTATTTAATTCTTCCAGCCATGGCAAGCTTTTCGATATTTCATTACCATCAGCGATGTTAACGAAATCCATCACACGGACGCTTCCATTGGCCTTTGTTGTGAGAGCGTCGCGAAAATTCCTCACAACTTTTAACTGATCCGCGTTGGATTTGTGAATAAGGAGGATTTTCTTTGTGTCGTTCAATGTTTTTCCTCGCGATTGCTGTCCGCTTGGCTGAGGAGCTGTCTTCATTTGTTGTTTCTTCTTCGCTGACTCGGCGTTACCCATTCCTAAAATTTGCCACAGAAGAGCAAGTTACCATCAAAACTATGAACTTTCTTTTCCGCATCAGAGGATGCGAAACTCCTAATGAAAACCTGCCCTGTGTGCTAGCGAATGTAAATGACATGTCATTAAGTATAATAATATGCAAAAATGACCAAAAACGACGCTCAATTTATTGTTTGACGGCGAAAAGGCAAAACATTCATTAAACACCTGCTTTCCTGAATAATATAAAAATAACTGATGAAATTCTTGGAATGAAAAGGTTATGTTGTCTTATCAAATGTTAAGAACCGTCACTGGGGATTGGTTTACTTCTTACATTAAATCCAAATTTTTAAACCTTATAATTGAAAATATACTGTTCAAAGAATTCTTGCGTCATTTCTGTTACATCTAAATCAGTTTACGTTGTTAGTAATATCTCGTGATCCAAATCTTTACTTTTCTTTTTAGCAAGAAAAATAAACCAAGATTTTTCTTCAATGAGATGACATTTGATGGACTTGAATATACAAATATTCGACTACGGCGAGGGAAAGCAAAGTATTTTAAACGATTGTATAACGGCATTGAAGCAATTTCGTGGGTTTATCGGTTTATTACTTTTAGTAGATTCGGGTGTTATGCTATGTTATAATTTTAGGTTAAAATAAAGACCTTGAGCTCAATAGTCCATAAATAACTTAATTCTGCTCTCAAGATATTCTTTATAAAACGTCCGATCAAGATCATGAATGATATATATGCCTTAGTGTCCCTTACATGAAGGATAAATCAACGAGGGCGTGTTGATTATGTGACGCCCTAAAAGGCGCGTGAAGAACGGTCAAAATTCAAATCAAAAAAATAATCTACAACATTATCATAGCATCTGTGGTTACTTTTATTCTCCAAAAATAGCTTTAAAAGTTTTCCACAGACGAGTAAACTCGATTTTGATGCGTCTAGATACGCTAGGGTTGTACCGAGACATGTTCCACAAATCAAACAAGATATTGTACCAAAATTACTCGTTTTGATTAAAAGATTTTACGCGATTTTAAGTAACCTGGCAAAACAAAGAAATAAATATTTGGAAAACTGAAAGGGTAACTCGAAACTGGAGAAAGTTTCGAAAATATGCTCGTGACCACACGTCAAGAAACGGAAGGTGTGACGTTTGAAAGCGTCTTTATTCTTTGGTTACAGAGTACAGACTCTTAAGTCACTCAATATACAGACTTTTAAGAACACAAAGAATGAATACAGTCTTAAATGTGATTGGAAAAAAGCTGTCAAAAATTAGTGTAAAAAAATTTCGGAAATCATCCATTTTATAATCTACTTACAGGGAGCATAGAGAAACAGGAAAGATCACTTTTGTTTCTGTCTAGCCAATAATGGAAGAGCGTGACGTAACGAAATATGTCAAATGGTTGTTATTAATGACGGCTATGTTTCTACAAATCGAATAAATTTGGCAAAATTTGGATAAAGTTATCTTTGAAAGTCAATCACATACTGTACTGGTTCTAGCGCTTCCAGTGATTTGGATTTTCTTGCGCGTTGAGGAAGAGAGATGCTTGTTGTGCTTTTAAATGACACATGAATAGGAATCAATTAACATAACATCAAAGTCTTAAAGCGAAAATGTGTTCTTGAAACTCCTTTTTCGGAAGATAAGTCGACGGAATTAGGATACAAACATTATTAACATCCATGTGATCGCATTTGGAAACCTCGATTCTTGACGGAAAATAAAACGACGCGCTTTCACTTTCTGCATACAAATGGACTGAAATCACACCAACTACCGTAAACAACGCTATAAAAAGCTGGTTTACAAAGGGTTTACTCACCGAAATGATTCCAATGACGATTGACAACAGCGTGAAAGAGGCACTCCTTTGACTTTGCTCACTTGGGAATGAGACTTGATAGGGTAATAGAACGAAAACGGTGTTAAAACGAAAGGACGCTCGATAATGCCGTAAAGGAATGCTAGTTATTGATCACTGGTTATTAATAAAGTCACACGTCACATGCATTTTAATATGAGCAGACAGAACAGCGTGACAATATTCAGCGGCTGTGTTGCGTTACTTCCCGCCAAAAGGGCAATTTCTTGCTCAACCGATTTTTAAACTTACATTTGCCTTTGATTTTCCTTTCTTTCGTATAATTTAAGAATTATTTTTATACAGCAATGGGATCTACTGCAAATTTTAACTTAATTGTTATTTTTCATCGAATTTTATTGTATGCTTTCATGTTGTTTTAAGGCGGAACACAACCGTGTCAAGAGTGTGGTCATAAGAATCTAAACTTGTCCTAATATGTTCAAACCAATTACCAATAAATGGAAATAATTTATTATTTTGATAAAAAGGCGATATTTTGGAACCTAAAAATGAGTTGCTTGAAGGAACTTTTTTCACCATCATCTCAGAAGTCGCGAATCCAAAGTTATCATTTCTCTGGCTTGGTCAGCTCAATCCAGTCCACCGATCTAATTTTCCAACCAGGCCTGGTCTGGTCCGCAATGCGTGTAAATAAGCCAGCGTCTCACGCGTTGCCCTTTACAACCACCGCCACCTAAAGAGCGCGTAGATCGAAACTGAGGTTGCGTTCGATTGACCATATTCCGGAATAAGAATAAGCGGAATAGCTGTTTGATTTATTTTTTAAAGTACATTTGGGAAGACATTTGTGCAAACGTTCGCTGACACACGATAATTTAAGAGCCATTTTATATTCCAGCAACTCCTAAGCCTCTTACGCACGAGGGATTTCTTGTCATCATTGTATGTATTCATATTCCGGAATAATAGGGTCAATTGAACGCACCCTAAACATTTACTTAATTCTCACAAACAATCGAGGAAACTGAAATTTAGTAAATGAAACCCTTCAGGCTTCTGGTTTATCAGATGATAAAACCTGAGGCTGAATGATTGTCCGAAAAATGAACTGAACCGAAGCTTCGAGGGCAACTGTGAAATTTTGAGGACAATCTTTCTACCGAGGGAATTATCATCCTATAAACCAGCAAACCGGGAAGGATTTTATTTATTTTATTTATTTTTATTTATTTTATTTATTTTATTTATTTCTTATGCTGTGATTAGATGAGAACAGTTAAGACCTAAAAATTTTAACTTCTTTCTTTATTTTTTCTTATCGAAAATAATCGGACGACAGATATCAAATCGGACGTGAAATTAATCGGTGGGTTTAAACATAAGATATACTGCTCAGCTGGAATAAATAATGATGAAATTAAAATGGCTTTTGTTTTGATAAAAAGCGGTAAATGCAACGCTCTACAGAACATCAAATCGGTCTTTAAAAAAAGACGGCTGCCTATTTTAGTCCCATTACTATTTGTTGCTTATTTTAGCTATGTGAAAGAAATGTGATCAGTGTTATATTTTAAGCCTGCCGAAAATATAATAGATGTAGTTTTTTCAGTCAATAACACAGGCATATGCGGAGAAAGAAAATCCAAGTTCTCTCAACAGCAGTCAAACCTATGACCTTCCCATCACTAGTTCGGATGCTCTACCACTGATCAACAGGAGAATCGTGGGAGTTAATGGCCTTAGCTTCCACTAGTCTCTAGTAGCCTAGTGACATAGCGCCCGTAGTAGTGATGGGAAAGTCATAGGTTTGACTGCTGTTGAGAGAACACGAATTTTCTTTTTCCGAGTATGCCTTTTTCAGTGACTGAAAAAAAAAAGCATTTGCATGTAATTTTAGCTTCTTGGGCAGCGTCCATTCAATGTTATCAACTATTTTCGTCAAAGCTTCTTTGAAGAAATTTAGTTATTTTAGTAAATTAACGACTTAAATTTTAAAGTTCATATGAAATCGCCAATTTACGTATAGTAAAAGGAGCGCGGAAATACGCCTTCCAGAAACCTCAAAGTCTTTGGATCGATGAATCGTAGGAATTGATTACATTCTCAGGCTCTGCAACAGTTATTCAGACAGGACCTTTGTGTCAGTTCTCACCATAAAAATTATAAATCATTAGCAAAAAGTGTTCAGTCATTCAACTCGTAAAACATTACTCAAATTCTGGCTCCGGTTGCTCAAAGAGCGAATAACTTTATCCAGCAGATAAAATGTATTGGTTGGACTACATTTTATCCGCTGAACTGAGGGCGATTTATATCCGCTGGATAGAGTTATCCGCTTTTTGAACAACCGGGGCCAGGTGTTTGCTCCATGAAGAGGTTTGTGAGAATTAAAAAGGGAATTACGGAACACAGTTTACACGATCGAGGTGAAGAGTTTAGCGACTCAGTGAAGTGACCCAGGGTGAAAGCGATGGATAAAACAAAACATCAGAGTTTATGTCAGTCTGAGATCTCTCTTAAGCTAGAATGCTGGAAATTTACAAATTTTAATTTAATTTTGTAAATATTACAATCAAAAGTAGCAATGCAGAAAATTCTCAAAACAGCTTTCCTTTAAAAGGGGCTTAGAAAACAAAGATATAACGATTGAATTTATAATTAGTATACAATTTATAAGTCAAACATCGACCGAATGAGTTAAAACAAGAGTTCATCAGTAGGCAGTACTGTAGATCTTGAAATCCATCATTGAATGTGTGTCAATAAGTCCGCCTGTTACAATCTTCTTTGGTAGATTACCTTCTGTGTACATATTGGATGAAAGTGTTCACTCCATGGCAAATCATCTTCTCAACTCGTCGATAGTATGTTTCCATCCACGCAGTCTTGATATTAGCAACAACAATACATTTAATGAAACTGTCATCTGTAAACCAGGTCAGCCTGATGCAGATCAACATGATGTTAGAGCACAAAATTTGAAGAATATAAAAATGAAGCTTGAATGAACGTCCTTGCTGTCTCATATGAAAAACATTAAGGTTACCACTGTGAACAACAGCATCATCATAGCCTCGAGTAAAGCTGTTGAAGCACTCTGGTCTTTTTCTTTTAACTTCTTTGGCATGTCTTTTCGTCACAGGACAAGTAATAAATATTAAGGAACAGTATATTTTCTCCTATTTGCTCGGGTTTTACTTCTAAAGAACCCCAATTCTTATTTTACACTTACGATATTGTTTTGGGATCGCGTAATTCTGATTAACGTTTTCAAAGTGGTTAAAGCGCATATTTCTATGTCAAAACATGTACAAATATTTGCCCTATCGAACAGGTACTTGAATTATCAAAACATATATTGCCTTTTTTTTTTCTACGTGAAGTTGATAATAAGCCTTAAACGTTTATTAGGCAAATGCTTAGGATAGAGCAATCGCCCAGAAACGCACATAGCTTAACTGATAAAATTTCAGCGAAAAAAACATCATTTGCCTCACTGAATTTGTTTAACCTTTTCTCCGCTTTGCAGTTTAAAGTCTCCGTTCTTTTGAGAAACAAGAAAATGTAAGCAAAGTTGTTTATATACCATAACAGGTGGGAAAATGAGCCTCCAACGGATCAAATAAACAAAGAAAACTTTTAAAACTCTGGAATTATAACTTGTGAGCCTGCCAAAGTGAAAATTTGTGACTCTTTCCTGGCTGTAAATGAAATGAAGATTTTGTTCAGAGTATTCCCATCAAAAGTTTCGTTTCTCAATGCCAGACAATTTTTTTCTCAAACAGTAAAACAAGTTGAAGATTAACTGCTTATGTCTACTCTTTTTTCTCGGGTGTTTCCAGTTATATATGCTTTTTATATATCTTGTGTCTAATGTTGAGTCTTTTTTTTGTGCAGCGGAATTAATGAAAATTAATGTGCATAGAAATAATGTAGGTATATGATCACGGTAGAAATGCAGAGTTTGAATCGATGCTGCATTTCTGTAGGAAAATGCGACACAACCAGATAAACTTGCGACAGCCGATTCAGACGCCGAATTTTCCTATCAAGTCAAGATAAATTGAATTCAACCCTGCCTACAAGCACGACATGCATCGGGAAAAGGGTTTTGGTTTGCAAAACAAGTCCGTAAACCAACATGCTGTCACTCGATTGTATTGCTACTGAATTTATTCCCCACCTACCCCACACCCTTGCATTACTGGTCATAATGTAAGCACCTCGAGATTTCTGATGGAAAATAATTTTCTTTCCTTTCGATTTCAGACCAAGAAATATGATGGTGGTACCGCACGGTTCCATATGTGATGTACAACTGAATTCAAAACCTGTTATCTCACATGGAGAGGACGTATTACAGGCGCCTAAGTGCTGCGTCACCCAGATACCATCATCAGTGCTCAAAAAGGATTGGTCTATGACTTCAACAACCTTTTATTTGTAAGCATTAGTCTATTGTTGGAGTTAACTACCATGCATGAGTACAAAGTTTTCTTGATTTCTCTTCGCAGTTTCTCAGGTATCTCAGGGAATTAAAACGGAAAAAAATTCCCAAGGGATTCCCAAAGGCGTTTTTCGAAAGATCGAGATCCCTAGGGACATAAAAGAGTGAAAAATGCCTACTTGATAATTTGGTCATTTGTGGTCATAAACACCATACTAACGTCTTGTAAAAAGATCGATTTTTTGCCCCCCGACAAATATTCTTCAAAAAGCTACCAATCGAATCAGTGTGTCCAAAAGCGTCACCTGAGACACTTTTTAGTCCTCTCAAGGGACGAGGGACAAAGAAATAGCCAACAAAAGATGACGTCAGGGTTAGGGTTTAACACCAAATCTTTGTCAGGGCGTTATTTTGCACTTAAAAATGATTTCCAAGGGTGTTTTCAAACCTTTTATTTACTAAGGACATAAACGAGTAAAAAATGCCCACTTGAAAATTTGGTCATTTTTGGTCATAAACACCATACTAACCCCTTAAAGTGCCCATATCGGAAAATTTTTTATTTTCTTATCTGAATCTAAACATCACCCTAAGAACTTCAGTGAAAAAATTTTTCGATTTGCATAAAACGCGAATTTTTTATGAATTTTATAAGACGTTCAAATTTGCCGCCATTTTGGCCCACCATTCGCATTAGTCTCCTCTCGGTTTAGCAAGAGCTGTGACGTAGATTCAGGAACACGTGACTTCAGCTTTTCTCTGGATCTCACTGAAAACAAGTCGCGGTATTTCTGCACGTTTCTCGAAAATGCCGGAAAGATGTGTGGCAGCGAGATGTGGAAACATCAAAGACGAAGCAAATGGAATAAGCATGCACAGGATTCCTTTCTTTGGCACTACATGCCCGCAAAGACTGAGGAGGCGAAAGAAATGGATCGATTTTATGCTGGAGCGGAGGAAGATGTGGACAGACCTCGTCCTTGTGCTCGATGCACTTCAATGACGAAGATTTCACAAGGCTGATGAATTCAGGTTTAAACTTAAAACGTGAACTGAAGTAGGATGACATCGCGTTTGTGTTTGTCCTTTAAAACAGCTAAGCGAAAGGAAGACGAAGACCGAGAGACACCTTCGAAGAGGAGCAGGGAAAAGCGAATGGTAAGCTTTCGATGCTGAATATTCACACCCGCTTGTGACATTCTAAGCGTTGTAACCTTCTGAGGTTTATAGTTTGACCTCACTGTTAACTCAGTCGCAAGTTTTATAAAATATAGCGTAATTGTTTTGGTATATATTCTCATAGATCGTGAGATCCGCGAAGTTTCGTTGAGACCAAGCTCTCAAAAAATACTAGCACAAATGCTACCACTGATGTAAATAGATCGATGCGAGAACGGTCGCACTCGGCGGACACAGAAAACATTGTAAACCACGATGTAGATAAGGTAGATAAACTGCAGCAAGAATTCAACGAGCTCAAACAAATATTGTACACACATGTGTTGCAGAATTCTGCAAACAATAAAAATGTTGAAAAGTATAACAGCTTTATCTCTGAAAACCTAACCACCACAACGGGGGTTCAAAATAAAAAAGGGCACAAAACAAATAACAAGCGCAAAGAGCGCAGAAAAAAATTGGCAAAAAAATGGATTGAGATACAAAGAGAAAAACACGAGAAATTCATGAAGAATTTTTCAAACAAACAACTTAGCGACAGCCTGTTAGCGTTATTTCTAAAGGGCTCAAATTTGTCCCGACACCGGTGACAGACACGAATTACATTAGACGCCAACTCTTGTTAGACTTCGAACATTTCGCAAGACGTATGCGCCTAAAAGATACAATGGATTTTGTAAACTGTGGGACAGTGACAACAAGGAAATTAACCTGTTCATTGGACAAGCTAACAACTTCCATCCTACAATTAAATTTACGGCCGAAATTTCAGAGAACGAGACAAGCTATTATTATCACAGTTCAACACGTGTCCTTCCTGTAGTTCCGCGAGAACAATGTCGGTAGTCAGCGCTTCCCAATTGCCTTCGAGTTCCTTGCAGCAGTAGCACTCGCTGATATTTGCTAGCAGATCACGACTACAGTTACCACAAGTACATCTACATGGAAAATAATTCGTTCGAATGTTTGTGAGTACTTGGCAATAGTTTTGACAGATGATAATGAAGAGCGCGTATGCAAAATGCAAGGTGAGAACTTTACCATCCACTAACACGCACTCTATTCTCCAAGCGTTTCGTTAAATCTTCCTCGAGTCGTCGCTCTCCTCTTGTTCCTTGCGATATCTTTTTAGCCATTCTTCGTCTGCTATCGGCTCGTCCGCGTACGGTTCGAGTGTATCATCATCTTCACACGTATTACTTGTCTCGTGGACGCCATCTATCGCCTCGACTTCGACGCTTTCAAATTCGTCCTAGCTGCTTTCTTCAGCGGTTTGCTCACTTTCCGTGTCAGATAAGTTTTCTGCCATGGAATATACTTATTTGGAGCTAAGTTTTTCCTTCCTACCGGTGAATCTGACGATTTTCTTTCTGCCGCGAATGCACTTTACTGAAGGTCAAGTGAGTGCATAGACTCGAGAGTTCCTGAATGTACGTCACAAACCATGTCACGTGGCCCTATTGTGAGCCTGTCGGCATTCTCATCAGCGGGGCGGGTGGACCGCAATAAAATAGGATTTTAAAGATTTGCAAAATTCATAAAAAATTCGCGTTTTATGCAAATCGAAAAATTTTTTCACTGAAGTTCTTAGGGTGATGTTTAGATTCAGATAAGAAAATAAAAAATTTTCCGATATGGGCACTTTAATAAAAAGTCGATTTTTTTACCCCCGACAAATGTTCTTTTAAAAGCTTCCAATCGAATCAGTGTGTCCAAAAACGTCCCCTGAGACACTTTTTAGGCCTCCAAGGGACCAGGGTAAAAGAAATAGCCCACAAAAGATGACGTCAGGATTAGGGTTTAAAACTAAATCTTTGTCACGCCGTTATTTTTCACTTAACAATGATTCATTGTATATGTCCCTAGAGATCTAGAGGTGTCCAAAACCCCTAACAGGAATCATTTTTAAGTGCAAAATGACGCCCTGACAATCGACTTTTTGCCAAGGGGTAAGTCCATGCTTTTTGGCCAAAAATGACCGGCATTTTTCACATGTTTATGTCCCTAGAGATCGCTGCATGTTGAAAAACTCCCTAGGGAATCATTTTTAAGTAGAAATAACGCCCTGACAATGAATTTTCTGTTTCTCTCTCACCCTGATTTCCGCCTTTCTTGGCTATTTCTTTGTCCCTGGTCCCTTGGGAGGACTAAAAAGGGTCTCAGGGGACATTTTCGGACACACTGATTCGATTAGAAGCTTTTTAAAGAATATTTCTATTTCGACCAAAAATCGACTTTCTTCCAAGGGGAAAGTCCACGCTTTTTGTCCCGAAGTGACCCAATTTTCGGGTCGGTATTTTTCACTTGTTGATGCTTCTAGGGATCTCGTCCGGTGAGGGTAAAAGGAGGAAAGAGTTTGCGGAATGGTATGTGGAATGGCGTGCGGAATGGCATAATTATGCGAAATACGATTTACGCGGGGAATAAATTAACTGAAGAACGCATCCTGTTTTCGCGCCAATTTTATAAGAGCAGCAGTTTTTTGATGTTGCGGACTATTAAACAACCAAACAACAGATCGAGGATTAGAAAATATACGCCTGGGATAGACCATGTCTGATCGCTGGTTAGGAAGTGAGAGTGAAGAAATCGATGAAGTTTCGCATTCAAGGAACTAAGAATAAATTAAATTTCTAGTTGACAAAAAGAACGTGGCAGCGAGTAGCCTAGACAAAAAGCAACACCAGACTGGAGAAATAACATCAGTCCAAGGCCAAAACTATTATGCGAGAAATTTTAAATTTAAACTCGGTCATTTTATCAGACTCTGACAGTTACAATTTGTACAACTCATGGGAATATTTTTTTTTGTCCCTGATCCCTTGGGAGGCATAAAACGTGTCTCAGGGGACATTTTTGGACAAACTGATTCGATCGGAAGCTTTTAAAAGAATATTTGTATTTCGACCAGAAATCGACTTTTTGCAAAGAAAAATGATTTTTGGACAAAATACAGATATTCTTTTTAAAGCTTCCAATCGAAACAGTGTGCCAGTATACATTCCCTGAAACACTTTTTAGGCCTCCCAAAAGAACAGGGACTTAAAATTAGCCAACAAAAGATGAAGTCAGCGTGAGAGATAAACAGAAAATTCTTTGTCAGGGCGTTATTTGCACTTAAACCTTTGAATCCTAGGACTGTGCTAATTTTTTCAATGACTTTTTGGTCTGAAATGGAGATAAAAAAATATCTGCGGTCGTAAGATACTGTGGGCTCAGGCTAAATTGTCACGTGATACAAGCAACGGTTGTATTTGTTTCGAGCGAGTGCACGAGCACGAATCTGGTAAGATCATCGCTCTATAAGTGTTTTTCGAGCCATTTTCCTCTGCAGAAGCTTCCATTCTGGCATCATTAAGCTGGAATGTGGGTAGAGGCAAGCCTCTGAAAGAAAACAGAGGTGAGAGGTGGTTTCATGCTGACTGAGTCGCCAAACATGCTGTGTAGCAGACATGCATGGAGGCCCACGAATGAAGTTGTCTCTCTGGCCGTTTTGTGGATGGATTCCAAGACCTACCAGGGCAATTTAAGCGAGTTTGGACATGTAAAATATTCAATAAATTCAAAATTTTGCTGTTAGTACTGGGTGGCTCGACACTTATAAAAAGAACTATGAAATGGAAAGGGCACGAGTTAAACGCTGGCGCTATAGCTAAATTACCCACAAGTCTTTTCGGACGTGAACAAGGCAACATCACTGGCAACAAGACTCGGTCTAATAAAATGACTGAAGTATAGCCCTCCAAAAGCTTAAAGGGGAAAACTTCCACTCAGATACAAACGTCTGAACTTAAGGTTTGCTCTAAATGTAGACTTTTTATTTTTGAACAAATTATTTGGATTAAAAATTGACAATAAATAAGTGTTTTAAAAGCTTCCTATCGAATCAGTGTGTCTGAAAACGTCCCCTGAGACACTTTTTAGGCCTCCCAAGGGACCAGAGACAAAGAAATAGCCCAAAAAAGATGAAGTCAGGGTGAGAGATAAACAGAAAATTCTTTGTCAGGGCCTTATTTGCACTTAAAAATGATTCCCAAGGGCGTTTTGTGACACGCTGACATCCCTAGGGACATAAACAAGTGAAAAAGGTCCACTTCAAAATTTGGTCATTTTTGACCAAAAACCCTGGACTAACCCCTTAGCAAAAAGTCGATTTTTGGACAAAATACAAATGCTCTTTTAAAAGCTTCCTATCGAATCAGTGTGTGTAAAAACGTCCCCTGAGAATCTTTTTAGGCCTCCCAAGAGATCAGAGACAAAGAAATAGCCCAAAAAAGATGAAGTCAGGGTGAGAGATAAACAGAAAATTCTTTGTCAGGGCCTTATTTGCACTTAAAAATGATTCCCAAGGGCGTTTTGTGACACGCTGACATCCCTAGGGACATAAACAAGTGAAAAAGGTCCACTTCAAAATTTGGTCATTTTTGACCAAAAACCATGGACTAACCCCTTAGCAAAAAGTCGATTTTTGGACAAAATACAAATGCTCTTTTAAAAGCTTCCTATCGAATCAGTGTGTCTAAAAACGTCCCCTGAGACACTTTTTAGGCCTCCCAAGGGACCAGAGACAAAGAAATAGCCCAAAAAAGATGAAGTCAGGGTGAGAGATAAACAGAAAATTCTTTGTCAGGGCCTTATTTGCACTTAAAAATGATTCCCAAGGGCGTTTCCTGACAGGCTGACATCCCTAGGGACATAAACAAGTGAAAAAGGTCCACTTCAAAATTTGGTCATTTTTGACCAAAAACCCTGGACTAACCCCTTAGCAAAAAGTCGATTGTTGGATAAAATACAAATGCTCTTTTAAAAGCTTCCTATCGAATCAGTGTGTCTAAAAACGTCCCCTGAGACACTTTTTAGGCCTCCCAAGGGACCAGAGACAAAGAAATAGCCCAAATAAGATGAAGTCAGGGTGAGAGATAAACAGAAAATTCTTTGCCAGGGCCTTAAATACACTTAAAAATGATTCCCAAGGGCGTTTTGTGACACGCTGAAATCCCTAGGGACATAAACAAGTGAAAAAGGTCCACTTCAAAATTTGGTCATTTTTGACAAAAAACCCTTAGCAAAAAGTCGATTTTTGGACAAAATACAAATGCTCTTTTAAAAGCTTCCTATCGAATCAGTGTGTCTAAAAACGTCCCCTGAGACACTTTTTAGGCCTCCCAAGGGACCAGAGACAAAGAAATAGCCCAAAAAAGATGAAGTCAGGGTGAGAGATAAACAGAAAATTCTTTGTCAGGGCCTTATTTGCACTTAAAAATGATTCCCCAGGGCGTTTTGTGACACGCTGACATCCCTAGGGACATAAACAAGTGAAAAAGGTCCACTTCAAAATTTGGTCATTTTTGACAAACAACCCTGGTCTAACCCCTTAGCAAAAAGTCGATTTTTGGACAAAATACAAATGCTCTTTTAAAAGCTTCCTATCGAATCAGTGTGTCTAAAAACGTCCCCTGAGAAACTTTTTAGGCCTCCCAAGAGACCAGAGACAAAGAAATAGCCCAAAAAAGATGAAGTCAGGGTGAGAGATAAACAGAAAGTTCTTTGTCAGGGCCTTATTTGCACTTAAAAATGATTCCCAAGGGCGTTTTGTGACACGCTGACATCCCTAGGGACATAAACAAGTGAAAAAGGTCCACTTCAAAAATTGGTCATTTTTGACCAAAAACCATGGACTAACCCCTTAGCAAAAAGTCGGTTGATAGACAAAATACAAATGCTCTTTTAAAAGCTTCCTATCGAATCAGTGTGTCTAAAAACGTTCCCTGAGACACTTTTTAGGCCTCCCAAGGGACCACAGACAAAGAAATAGCCCCCAAAAAATTGAAGTCAGGGTGAGAGATAAACAGAAAATTCTTTGTCAGGGCCTTATTTGCACTTAAAAATGATTCCCAAGGGCGTTTTGTGACACGCTGACATCCCTAGGGACATAAACAAGTGAAAAAGGTCCACTTCAAAATTTGTTCATTTTTGACCAAAAACCCTGGACTAACCCCTTAGCAAAAAGTCGATTTTCGGACAAAATACAAATGCTCTTTTAAAAGCTTCCTATCGAATCAGTGTGTCTGAAAACGTCCCCTGAGACACTTTTTAGGGCTCCCAAGAGACCAGAGACAAAGAAATAGCCCAAATAAGATGAAGTCAGGGTGAGAGATAAACAGAAAATTCTTTGTCAGGGCCTTATTTGCACTTAAAAATGATTCCCCAGGGCGTTTTGTGACACGCTGACATCCCTAGGGACATAAACAAGTGAAAAAGGTCCATCTCAAAATTTGGTCATTTTTGACCAAAAACCCTGGACTAACCCCTTAGCAAAAAGTCGATTTTTGGACAAAATACAAATGCTCTTTTGAAAGCTTCCTATCGAATCAGTGTGTCTAAAAACGTCCCCTGAGACACTTTTTAGGCCTCCCAAGGGACCAGAGACAAAGAAATAGCCCAAAAATGATGAAGTCAGGGTGAGAGATAAACAGAAAATTCTTTGCCAGGGCCTTATTTGCACTTAAAAATGATTCCCAAGGGCGTTTTGTGACACGCTGACATCCCTAGGGACATAAACAAGTGAAAAAGGTCCACTTCAAAATTTGGTCATTTTTGACCAAAAACCCTGGACTAACCCCTTAGCAAAAAGTCGATTTTTGGACAAAATACAAATGCTCTTTTAAAAGCTTCCTATCGAATCAGTGTGTCTAAAAACGTCCCCTGAGACACTTTTTAGGCCTCCCACGGGACCAGAGACAAAGAAATAGCCCAAATAAGATGAAGTCAGGGTGAGAGATAAACAGAAAATTCTTTGCCAGGGCCTTATTTGCACTTAAAAATGATTCCCAGTGGCGTTTTGTGACACGCTGACATCCCTAGGGACATAAACAAGTGAAAAAGGTCCACTTCAAAATTTGGTCATTTTTGACCAAAAACCCTGGACTAACCCCTTAGCAAAAAGTCGATTTTTGGACAAAATACAAATGCTCTTTTAAAAGCTTCCTATCGAATCAGTGTGTCTAAAAACGTCCCCTGAGACACTTTTTAGGCCTCCCAAGGGACCAGAGACAAAGAAATAGCCCAAAAAAGATGAAGTCAGGGTGAGAGATAAACAGAAAATTCTTTGTCAGGGCCTTATTTGCACTTAAAAATGATTCCCCAGGGCGTTTTGTGACACGCTGACATCCCTAGGGACATAAACAAGTGAAAAAGGTCCACTTCAAAATTTGGTCATTTTTGACCAAAAACCCTGGACTAACCCCTTAGCAAAAAGTCGATTTTTGGACAAAATACAAATGCTCTTTTAAAAGCTTCCTATCGAATCAGTGTGTCTAAAAACGTCCCCTGAGACACTTTTTAGGCCTCCCACGGGACCAGAGACAAAGAAATAGCCCAAATAAGATGAAGTCAGGGTGAGAGATAAACAGAAAATTCTTTGCCAGGGCCTTATTTGCACTTAAAAATGATTCCCAGTGGCGTTTTGTGACACGCTGACATCCCTAGGGACATAAACAAGTGAAAAAGGTCCACTTCAAAATTTGGTCATTTTTGACCAAAAACCCTGGACTAACCCCTTAGCAAAAAGTCGATTTTTGGACAAAATACAAATGCTCTTTTAAAAGCTTCCTATCGAATCAGTGTGTCTAAAAACGTCCCCTGAGACACTTTTTAGGCCTCCCAAGGGACCAGAGACAAAGAAATAGCCCAAAAATGATGAAGTCAGGGTGAGAGATAAACAGAAAATTCTTTGTCAGGGCCTTATTTGCACTTAAAAATGATTCCCCAGGGCGTTTTGTGACACGCTGACATCCCTAGGGACATAAACAAGTGAAAAAGGTCCACTTCAAAATTTGGTCATTTTTGACCAAAAACCCTGGACTAACCCCTTAGCAAAAAGTCGATTTTTGGACAAAATACAAATGCTCTTTTAAAAGCTTCCTATCGAATCAGTGTGTCTAAAAACGTCCCCTGAGACACTTTTTAGGCCTCCCAAGGGACCAGAGACAAAGAAATAGCCCAAATAAGATGAAGTCAGGGGGAGAGATAAACAGAAAATTCTTTGTCAGGGCCTTATTTGCACTTAAAAATGATTCCCCAGGGCGTTTTGTGACACGCTGACATCCCTAGGGACATAAACAAGTGAAAAAGGTCCACTTCAAAATTTGGTCATTTTTGACCAAAAACCCTGGACTAACCCCTTAGCAAAAAGTCGATTTTTGGACAAAATACAAATGCTCTTTTGAAAGCTTCCTATCGAATCAGTGTGTCTAAAAACGTCCCCTGAGACACTTTTTAGGCCTCCCAAGAGACCAGAGACAAAGAAATAGCCCAAAAAAGATGAAGTCAGGGTGAGAGATAAACAGAAAATTCTTTGTCAGGGCCTTATTTGCACTTAAAAATGATTCCCCAGGGCGTTTTGTGACACGCTGACATCCCTAGGGACATAAACAAGTGAAAAAGGTCCACTTCAAAATTTGGTCATTTTTGACCAAAAACCCTGGACTAACCCCTTAGCAAAAAGTCGATTTTTGGACAAAATACAAATGCTCTTTTAAAAGCTTCCTATCGAATCAGTGTGTCTAAAAACGTCCCCTGAGACACTTTTTAGGCCTCCCACGGGACCAGAGACAAAGAAATAGCCCAAATAAGATGAAGTCAGGGTGAGAGATAAACAGAAAATTCTTTGCCAGGGCCTTATTTGCACTTAAAAATGATTCCCAGTGGCGTTTTGTGACACGCTGACATCCCTAGGGACATAAACAAGTGAAAAAGGTCCACTTCAAAATTTGGTCATTTTTGACCAAAAACCCTGGACTAACCCCTTAGCAAAAAGTCGATTTTTGGACAAAATACAAATGCTCTTTTAAAAGCTTCCTATCGAATCAGTGTGTCTAAAAACGTCCCCTGAGACACTTTTTAGGCCTCCCAAGGGACCAGAGACAAAGAAATAGCCCAAAAATGATGAAGTCAGGGTGAGAGATAAACAGAAAATTCTTTGTCAGGGCCTTATTTGCACTTAAAAATGATTCCCCAGGGCGTTTTGTGACACGCTGACATCCCTAGGGACATAAACAAGTGAAAAAGGTCCACTTCAAAATTTGGTCATTTTTGACCAAAAACCCTGGACTAACCCCTTAGCAAAAAGTCGATTTTTGGACAAAATACAAATGCTCTTTTAAAAGCTTCCTATCGAATCAGTGTGTCTAAAAACGTCCCCTGAGACACTTTTTAGGCCTCCCAAGGGACCAGAGACAAAGAAATAGCCCAAATAAGATGAAGTCAGGGGGAGAGATAAACAGAAAATTCTTTGTCAGGGCCTTATTTGCACTTAAAAATGATTCCCCAGGGCGTTTTGTGACACGCTGACATCCCTAGGGACATAAACAAGTGAAAAAGGTCCACTTCAAAATTTGGTCATTTTTGACCAAAAACCCTGGACTAACCCCTTAGCAAAAAGTCGATTTTTGGACAAAATACAAATGCTCTTTTGAAAGCTTCCTATCGAATCAGTGTGTCTAAAAACGTCCCCTGAGACACTTTTTAGGCCTCCCAAGAGACCAGAGACAAAGAAATAGCCCAAAAATGATGAAGTCAGGGTGAGAGATAAACAGAAAATTCTTTGTCAGGGCCTTATTTGCACTTAAAAATGATTCCCAAGGGCGTTTTGTGACACGCTGACATCCCTAGGGACATAAACAAGTGAACAAGGTCCACTTCAAACTTTGGTCATTTTTGACCAAAAACCCTGGACTAACCCCTTAGCAAAAAGTCGATTTTTGGACAAAATACAAATGCTCTTTTAAAAGCTTCCTATCGAATCAGTGTGTCTAAAAACGTCCCCTGAGACACTTTTTAGGCCTCCCACGGGACCAGAGACAAAGAAATAGCCCAAATAAGATGAAGTCAGGGTGAGAGATAAACAGAAAATTCTTTGCCAGGGCCTTATTTGCACTTAAAAATGATTCCCAGTGGCGTTTTGTGACACGCTGACATCCCTAGGGACATAAACAAGTGAAAAAGGTCCACTTCAAAATTTGGTCATTTTTGACCAAAAACCCTGGACTAACCCCTTAGCAAAAAGTCGATTTTTGGACAAAATACAAATGCTCTTTTAAAAGCTTCCTATCGAATCAGTGTGTCTAAAAACGTCCCCTGAGACACTTTTTAGGCCTCCCAAGGGACCAGAGACAAAGAAATAGCCCAAAAATGATGAAGTCAGGGTGAGAGATAAACAGAAAATTCTTTGTCAGGGCCTTATTTGCACTTAAAAATGATTCCCCAGGGCGTTTTGTGACACGCTGACATCCCTAGGGACATAAACAAGTGAAAAAGGTCCACTTCAAAATTTGGTCATTTTTGACCAAAAACCCTGGACTAACCCCTTAGCAAAAAGTCGATTTTTGGACAAAATACAAATGCTCTTTTAAAAGCTTCCTATCGAATCAGTGTGTCTAAAAACGTCCCCTGAGACACTTTTTAGGCCTCCCAAGGGACCAGAGACAAAGAAATAGCCCAAATAAGATGAAGTCAGGGGGAGAGATAAACAGAAAATTCTTTGTCAGGGCCTTATTTGCACTTAAAAATGATTCCCCAGGGCGTTTTGTGACACGCTGACATCCCTAGGGACATAAACAAGTGAAAAAGGTCCACTTCAAAATTTGGTCATTTTTGACCAAAAACCCTGGACTAACCCCTTAGCAAAAAGTCGATTTTTGGACAAAATACAAATGCTCTTTTGAAAGCTTCCTATCGAATCAGTGTGTCTAAAAACGTCCCCTGAGACACTTTTTAGGCCTCCCAAGAGACCAGAGACAAAGAAATAGCCCAAAAATGATGAAGTCAGGGTGAGAGATAAACAGAAAATTCTTTGTCAGGGCCTTATTTGCACTTAAAAATGATTCCCAAGGGCGTTTTGTGACACGCTGACATCCCTAGGGACATAAACAAGTGAACAAGGTCCACTTCAAACTTTGGTCATTTTTGACCAAAAACCCTGGACTAACCCCTTAGCAAAAAGTCGATTTTTGGACAAAATACAAATGCTCTTTTAAAAGCTTCCTATCGAATCAGTGTGTCTAAAAACGTCCCCTGAGACACTTTTTAGGCCTCCCACGGGACCAGAGACAAAGAAATAGCCCAAATAAGATGAAGTCAGGGTGAGAGATAAACAGAAAATTCTTTGCCAGGGCCTTATTTGCACTTAAAAATGATTCCCAGTGGCGTTTTGTGACACGCTGACATCCCTAGGGACATAAACAAGTGAAAAAGGTCCACTTCAAAATTTGGTCATTTTTGACCAAAAACCCTGGACTAACCCCTTAGCAAAAAGTCGATTTTTGGACAAAATACAAATGCTCTTTTAAAAGCTTCCTATCGAATCAGTGTGTCTAAAAACGTCCCCTGAGACACTTTTTAGGCCTCCCAAGGGACCAGAGACAAAGAAATAGCCCAAAAAAGATGAAGTCAGGGTGAGAGATAAACAGAAAATTCTTTGTCAGGGCCTTATTTGCACTTAAAAATGATTCCCAAGGGCGTTTTGTGACACGCTGACATCCCTAGGGACATAAACAAGTGAAAAAGGTCCACTTCAAAATTTGGTCATTTTTGACAAACAACCCTGGACTAACCCCTTAGCAAAAAGTCGATTTTTGGACAAAATACAAATGCTCTTTTAAAAGCTTCCTATCGAATCAGTGTGTCTAAAAACGTCCCCTGAGACACTTTTTAGGCCTCCCAAGAGACCAGAGACAAAGAAATAGCCCAAAAAAGATGAAGTCAGGGTGAGAGATAAACAGAAAGTTCTTTGTCAGGGCCTTATTTGCACTTAAAAATGATTCCCAAGGGCGTTTTGTGACACGCTGACATCCCTAGGGACATAAACAAGTGAAAAAGGTCCACTTCAAAATTTGGTCATTTTTGACCAAAAACCCTGGACTAACCCCTTAGCAAAAAGTCGATTGTTGGATAAAATACAAATGCTCTTTTAAAAGCTTCCTATCGAATCAGTGTGTCTAAAAACGTCCCCTGAGACACTTTTTAGGCCTTCCAAGGGACCAGAGACAAAGAAATACCCCCCAAAAAAATGAAGTCAGGGTGAGAGATAAACAGAAAATTCTTTGTCAGGGCCTTATTTGCACTTAAAAATGATTCCCAAGGGCGTTTTGTGACACGCTGACATCCCTAGGGACATAAACAAGTGAAAAAGGTCCACTTCAAACTTTGGTCATTTTTGACCAAAAACCCTGGACTAACCCCTTAGCAAAAAGTCGATTTTTGGACAAAATACAAATGCTCTTTTAAAAGCTTCCTATCGAATCAGTGTGTCTAAAAACGTCCCCTGAGACACTTTTTAGGCCTCCCAAGGGACCAGAGACAAAGAAATAGCCCAAATAAGATGAAGTCAGGGTGAGAGATAAACAGAAAATTCTTTGCCAGGGCCTTAAATACACTTAAAAATGATTCCCAAGGGCGTTTTGTGACACGCTGACATCCCTAGGGACATAAACAAGTGAAAAAGGTCCACTTCAAAATTTGGTCATTTTTGACCAAAAACCCTGGACTAACCCCTTAGCAAAAAGTCGATTTTTGGACAAAATACAAATGCTCTTTTAAAAGCTTCCTATCGAATCAGTGTGTCTAAAAACGTCCCCTGAGACACTTTTTAGGCCTCCCAAGGGACCACAGACAAAGAAATAGCCCAAATAAGATGAAGTCAGGGTGAGAGATAAACAGAAAATTCTTTGTCAGGGCCTTATTTGCACTTAAAAATGATTCCCAAGGGCGTTTTGTGACACGCTGACATCCCTAGGGACATAAACAAGTAAAAAAGGTCCACTTCAAAATTTGGTCATTTTTGACCAAAAACCCTCGACTAACCCCTTAGCAAAAAGTCGATTTTTGGACAAAATACAAATGCTCTTTTAAAAGCTTCCTATCGAATCAGTGTGTCTAAAAACGTCCCCTGAGACACTTTTTAGGCCTCCCAAGGGACCAGAGACAAATAAATAGCCAAAAAAAGATGAAGTCAGGGTGAGAGATAAACAGATAATTCTTTGTCAGGGCCTTATTTGCACTTAAAAATGATTCCCAAGGCCGTTTTGTGACACGCTTAAAGCTTCCTATCAAATCAGTGTGTCTAAAAACGTCCCCTGAGACACTTTTTAGGCCTCCCAAGGGACCAGAGACAAAGAAATAGCCAAAAAAAGATGAAGTCAGGGTGAGAGAAACAGAAAATTCTCCGTCGAATAGGAGATTTCCTGAACTCTTTACGCGCGTTGTATAGATAATCAGGGCGTCTATCTTTGGTAAAAGGGTCATGAATGGAGTTTTAGTAGAAGCGGAGAAAATCGCCTATGAATATTAAAACAATAGAAATTTATTAATGAGCAAAAGTGGGCCTGATTTTCAAAATTCGAAGAGGTCCTTCAATTCATTAACCAATTTCTATATGCATTATGTATAGTTGAATTTGTCCGCCAAAACGGAGATTTTTCGCACCTTTTCACGCGTATTGTATAGACGATCAGAGCGTCTATATTTGAGAAAAAAGTCAAGACCAGAGCTGTTGTTGAAGCCGAGAAAATCGCCTATGAATATTGAAACAATAGAAATTTGTTTATTAGCAAAAGTGAGCCCGATTTTCAAAAATCGAAGAGGTCCCTTTTCAACTCATTAACTAATTTCTATTGTTTTATTATTCATAGGTGAATTTCTCTGCCAAAAAGGGGATTTCTCGCACCGATTTACACGCGTAGTATAGGCTATCAGAGCGGCTATATTTGAGTAAAGAGTTAAGACTGGAGCTCTTGTAGAAGCCGAGAAAATCGCCTATCAATATTGAAACAATAGAAATTTGTTAATGAGCAAAAGTGAGCTCGATTTTCAAATATCGAAGAGGTCCCTTTTCAACTCATTACCCAATTTCTATTCTTTCATTATTCATATGCGAATTTCACAGCCAAAAGGGGAGTTCACGCACCGATTTACGCGCGTTGTTGATAAAAAATTGAAGAGGTTCCCCTACAAATTATCCAGTGACATAATTTTTGAGACGTTTCCATGATTGCACGGCTTTATTACAAACCAGACTGCTTCTTAAGCTTATCATGTTTGTAACTTATATTTAACTAACTGAAAATAAACGAAATGACCAAACAAAAAGTTACAAAAAAACTCAATTTAGAACTATGAAAACAACAAATTTAGGCTTCATACAATATGAAATACTTTACACGACAGATTTTTACATCATTCATTTATATTCATTTTGCATTTTTCTTATACTGAACCATGCACGTGACAATCAGTTACTCGTCACGTGTTCGTATTATGGGCTACAAAGTAGTTGAAGCATTAAAGCCCCAGTATTAACAGGTAAATTCTCCTCTATGGTGTCCATGTTTTTCAAAAGGTAAAATACGTGATATTGCAAGGAGAATTTAGCTGCTGATCACAATTGGAACGCACGAGTGGTCACAAACTTTAATTTTTATTGTACCATATGCTTCTCGTCCCAGGCCTTCGCAGTGAACGCGTTGGAGTTGAGGTTGCATAAGTCGGTTTAGTCAAAGGTTTTTGGCCGACAAAGTCTCATAAATCACCATACACCTCTCTTAGTTCACTACCTCCTGACACAACATTGGGGTGGCCGCTTGTGAGAGGTTTCAATATACAGCAAACTTGACTCATATGACAGCAAAGTGCTGTTGCATGACCAGCGTGACAAATGATTACACAATATTTCACAATTTCTATGTACGTCGATGTTAAGGGAGCACACACACACATACACACATGTTATAAGCATGACGGTGGTCACACAAGGTTACTTTACTTGCCTTTCTCTCTTCGTGTTTACGTTAACCTCACGCATCTGGATGAAACTCTTAAATGCCGCCATTACAATAAACGTTACTTGGCCTTACTATCCTTCGGTTCTGTCCATTTTAGTAATACATCTCTTCCCGGTGGAAAAGTTAGAAAATTTCTAATATTTTATTCCACTGCACAATTGGAAGCTAGATAGGAATAAGCGAAAAGATCCTACTTTACTAACTGGCATAAGCAGTTCCATAGAGCCCTCGACACAGCAAGGAAAACTCCTTTACAGAATCTTTTACTCTTCTCCGATGTGCTCTCTCCCTATCAAAACAAAAACAATCACATCTACATGAATTTAAGAAAGGCAGCCATTACCTTAACTGTGAACAAAACGTGAAGAAACGTTTACTACGCATTTTACGAGTATCTCTGAACCTCACTATAAGTGCTTAATTCAAAGCCTCAAAAGAAAATCAGTTTTGTTTGCATATGAATCAGTTCATGCACGAAGCCTCGCTTTAATAATGAGGTCCAAAGCAACTCGGAAATGGCCTATTAACTTTGAGGCGAAACACCATACTCTTTAGTATTAGGACGAAAATTACGCAAATATCAGTGTATAGCATTAGGACGAAAATTAGGCCAAAAACCATAGTCTATAGTATTACGATGAAAATTAGGCCAAAATCCACAGTCTATACTATTAGGTTTAAAATTAGGCCAAAATCATACTCTATAGTATTAGGATAAAAATTAGGCCCACAATCAAAGTGTATAGAATTAGAATTAAAATTAGTCAAAAATCATAGTCTATAGTATAAGGATGAAAACTACGCCAAAAACCATACTCTATAGCATAAGGATAAAAATTAGGCCGAAAATCAAAGTGTATAGTATTAAGATTAAAATTAGTCATAAATCCATAGTCCATAGTATTAGGATGAATAAAGCCAAAAACCATACTCTATAGTATTAGGATAAAACTTAGGCCAAAAATCAAAGTACATTGTATTAGGATCAAAATTAGGCCACAATCAAAGTCTATAGTATTAGGATGAAAACTACGCCAAAAACCATGGTCTATAGTATTAGGATGACAATTAGGCCAAAAAGCATAGTCTATAGTGTTAGGATGAAAATTAGGCCAACATTCATAGTCTATAGTATTGGGATTAAAATTAGGCAGGTAATCAAGTGTATCGTATTAGGATGAAAATTACGCCAAAATCATAGTTTATAGTATTAGGATGAAAATTAGGCCAACAACCATAGTCTATAGTATTAGGATGAAAATTAGGCCAAAATCATGGACTATAGTATTAGGATGAAACCATAGAGACTATAGTATTAGAAGGAAACTCAGTTCCATTCCTGGCAATAGTCGGCAGCGCCCAAATTATACCAAATAACAGCTCCTTGAAGAAAGGGCATAAACAACAACAAAGGTAATCGAATTTATTCATGTTTCATTCATGACAAATGTAAGGACCCCCAGTGATTTGGGGTGTGGTTTGGGCAAGGGAAACATACGAATTAACAGCAATATAAAAGCGATGAGATTTGCACAGACCGTATAATCGGCAAAGATGAAACTAACTGAAGAAAACTTGCCGATTTCACACTCATACTCACCTCAATACAGTCTTGGTAAATTCTTGTTTTTGAGTCAAAGTGACCAAGTTTGACGGAAATCCTTCAACCTGCATAACGTCCTGTGAACACACAGGAAAAACCAGTAATCAACACTCTGCACAATTTTGTTCTGCTCGCCCCACCCTCTCCCCCACAAACGCTTATTCACATATCACGCGGTGGGTAACCTTAACTTTGAACTCGGATCATCCATTCTTCAACATTTTAGCAAAAAAAAAAAAAAAAAATGACATTTCAATGGATGAAATCCTAAACGTGAAACCTATCGAGGGTAGTTTTCAGAGTTGAAGGTTTATAATTTTTGTCTCTTTATACCTGCATCCACCGCGATAACAGAGTCACGTCATGTCTGTTCAACGCGAATAAGATTTCCGCCATGTAATCGGTGCACTGCCGAGGAACCCCGCCAGCTATTCCCTGATGAACAAAAAAAGATTTAATTCCGCTTGCTAAGCTTCCGAAATCCTCACTAGTTCAAAAACACTGTGTGCGTTCTAGCCATGCCGAGTAGTTTTCTCACCAATCAAAAGCAAAAACAATTGCAACTGCCCATTCAAGAGTTCAATTGGAGACCGGAGACAAGTTTTTAAATTTTCATTTCATCAGAAACTGGAGTCAATCACAAGAAAGATCACATTAAGATTAGTCAGTTTTCCGAGTCCGAGGTTCTGTCGTTAGATTGCAACCATATGAAAGGCTTTCAAAAATAGGGACAATCAGAGACTACGGATTTGGGGGAGCCATCTCAGAATTAGAGACATTTGTACGGAAATTGGGCGACCTTTGACAGGTCACAGCCTGGTTACTACGCAGTAAAACATAACCAAACTTGGTAAACTTACTAACTTTTATGTGATCTTTCTGGCGATGACGCAACTTTAAAAACGAATGAACTAGGGCCCAGTCCCTTTATGAACCTTTGGAATGGGCAATAGCACGACTTTCTTTTCGTGCGTTTTGTCGTGTTTGGCACCGGGAACAACTTTCCCGCCCTTGAAACCGGGTGTACATTTTCCCGCGTTTGGGACCGGGTGCACGTTTTCCTGCGCTTTGCACCAGGTGCATGTTTTCCCGCGCTTGGTAGCAGTTGCACTGGTTGATTGGTCAGTTGCGATAACTTTAGTTTTGATTTCACAATAGGACATTTTCACTATGGCATCATTTGCCTACAACTACCAGAATCCTTCAGTTTTTTGTTTTCTCATGCTAATTAGAGCCATTGTTCTTTGCTGTCCACTAGGATTACAAAATTTGAATTTGAAAAGGAAAACGAAATGAATTCTGGTAGTTGTAGTCAAGTGACGCCATCATGAAAATGGCCTATTGTTGTTGTTGTTGTCGGTCATCAATCAGGTATTTTCAAGCCGTCTAGGCACTGCTTTACCTTTATAACTTGACTGACAAGATATGACCCATATTCCGATAAAGTGTTCCTCGCCGTTTCTTGCTTTTCACAAACAGTGATGAAAGCCGACTACAAAACAAATAACAAGCGGAAGACATTGATATTTTTTAACACTCTTAAGCAGAGAAGAGCTACAAAAAGAAGGCTCAGAAAATGTAGTGTAACTTACAAAGAAGCTGCAGGCTGCTCGTATGGTATGACTCTCTTGAACATCAAGAACTGCCAGACCTGTCAATCATTCATCAAATCAAAGAATTAATGGTACGAAATTGTTAAGTGTAACTGAATGTGATCAGTACTCTGATGTGGTCTTGTTTCTTATGCTGCATGAGGCAGTTCTAGTGTTCGTATTTGCGAATAAAATTCTACAGTATGACCATTCAGGTGAAAGCTATTGAGCAGTACAGTACAATATAACTTATCAGTTAATTCCAAAAGGGTTTTACAGAACTAATTGAAAAAATTTGACGATCAAAAGGAACGATGTTGTTTCGACCCCTCTGAGGTCATTTTTAAGTTATAAGAAAGCAACTGAAAATTAGCATATATAGGTAAAATGTTGAAACATGGGGAAAAAATCAATAATAACTTTAATCAAAATAATTATCAGAATGCATTAAAGAGACCAGCAGTATTTCCTGATGATGTTGTTTACTACACTGAACAAGCTGATCCTAAATTTCAAATTCTCAACTTGTAAAGCGTGAACATTCATACAAGGGTCATTTGTGCACTTTCCTGTATGCATGTCATTATGTTGTACAAGGTGGTTCTAAGTTTTGAATCTGTGGATGAAGTCCTAAAGTGTGACCATTCAAATGAAAGCTACTAAACAGTACTTTCCTGTGGCGCTGTTTATTATTCTGTACAAGTTGGTTCTAAGTTTTGAATTTGTGGATGAAATTCTATAAAACGTCTGACGAGTCAAATGAGGAGCTACTGAGCAGCACTTTGTTGTGGTGGTGTTACTCCATTCCTTTCTTTCCTCTCTTTATTTGATTTTTCCATCTTTCATTTTCATTTCTTTATTTGATGCATTTGTTATCATTTTTTTCCCCTCTTGTGAGTGAAGGTACCATAGTACAAACAAGGTAGTAATGAATGCATGATGTTTAAAGTTCTTACTGCACTGAAAAATGTTCACGTGACAGCTCTCGACTTCAAATACCAATTTTGGGTTACTTTTTAGTGCCTGCAAGACAAACAGAAACAGAGCATGTGTATTTGTTACTCTTTCAGCGCTGTTATTAAGGAACAATCCCCTCTCCCTTGTGAGCCATTGAAATAGTGCACAATAATAAAAACCTTAAACCTTAAAACCTCTGTAAGTCTAATGGACGAGTCCCTTTGACGTACACATGAAGGTGACAAGGGAGCTAGTATGGTGATCCCTACAACAACAGCAGGTCGACAGCCGGCACAATACTCTCTTCAAGATGACGAGGGGTCTCCTCTTTGTCAACTCCCAAGGGATGTTGTACCCTGTCACTTGAAGTACACACCACTCGCACTCAGAAAGCTTTATTTCTTTACAAGCAAGGACTGAAGGCCAAGTTCCGAACAACTCCCCCTTTTCCCTGGAACTATTATCCAGTGGAACAATCAACCTGCCTCGATTTTCAATTACCACTGTTCACTAGAGCCTTTCAAGCAACAGATAAGCAGTATAACTCATGCACTGGAGAGGGGCAGGCTCCATTGGTAAATAAATAAATGAAGGTGATCCCTCATGTACTTAAGTCTCTTACTAGGACTGACACCTCTCCAAGACAAACAAAGTTGGTGTTATTTTACTTCAATCTGTTACTTCGCTTCTCACTAAGACAGACCTTTCTAATACAATCAACTGTGTAATATGGAGCACATTATCTAGGATGGGCACCTCTGTACGACGGTCACCTTTCTAAGACAAACACCAGAGACAGAAGGTTTTCCGTCGAACAAAGAAAAGTTCTACCAAACACTTCCGAAGATATAGGAAGATTTCCGACAGTTAAATATTATTACAAGCTAGGTTAACTGGACAGCGAGACCACTCCTGGGGTGAGTTGCATAAAATTTAATGTCGCGCGTAACTGCTAACGCCAGACCTTCAGCCCAGTCACATTCAGTATTCTAACGTCTGACGATAGCATTTACGCCGGCCGTGAAGTTTTATGCAACTCGTCCCAGGGCACTTACCCGGCTAACAAACTGCATGAAAGACTGAACAATATCTGGATACTCCCGGAGGTCTGAAAAATGACAACAAAGGCAATTAAAAGAAGATACTTTTACAACAAAATAATAATAATAATAATAATAATAATTTTTTTAATAAAAATTAATAATAATTTTATTAACATATTCCAAGCTAATAATAATAATAATAATAATAATAATTATAATTATAATAATGATAATGATAATAATAACAGTGAAAACAATAAACTTACTATTCTGTAGAAGCTGCAAAGTTGACGAGGTAATTCTTTGAAATACCAGTAAGATTGTCTGATAATGTTCTTCCACCATTCCATACATTCCCACTAACTGAAAGCATGAGAAAAAAAAAAAAAAAACTCATGACCAAAGTGACCGAGGTTCTCATAAAATGGAAAAAAGGAAAGCAAGACAGAAAATCCGGGAAAGCCTTAGATAACAATGACATGAACCAGATTTCAGAACCCAGCGGTTTTCACGAAAACATGGGTTTGGTGGGGGTGCCCATTCTCGCGGGCTCACAAACCTGGTTCCAGTCCTTGTTATTTAAGGATTTTCGAAAATCCACCGTATGGAAAAGATGGCGGCAGGAACTTTCCCACAATACCTTGCGAACCTAACACAGCCAATAGGCACACACCTGTACTAACGACATTGTTTATGCTAAGTTTGAAGTTTTTAGAAGTTTTCTGTGCGTTTTTATGAGCGCTTTTACGGTTTTCTTGAAAAAAAAAAAAATGAGCAAATGTACCATTTGCTATCTCTTTAGGTACAGTGGATTCAGCACTTACCGTGGATGCTGAGTCCAGCAGACTGCTGCTTGGTGAGACAGAGAAATACCCGACCACCAATTCAGAAAGTCCAGAGACAAGTGATCCCATGTGGTCTCTTATTGTGCTTATTGCTCTCTCCAAGCAGAGACAGAATGGCTACAGAACATCAAAACAAGCAGTGAGCTGCATTAGAATTCTGGTGATAACACATGGGATTATTTGACAAAATAATGGGCTTTAATGCAGCAGACCTGCATCTTTGAAAAGCTCTATTGTCACTGGACCCTTATAACCTGCAGCTGCAGTGTTATGTAGGGCTGGGGACATTGTTCTGCTGTTTGTTCTTTCGTTCTCTCGACCAACCATGAAAGACCTTGCAAACGGTGTAGGTCGCCCCCTTTAATGGACTTATGTCTGGGAGAGGTTAATTGAAGGGCTGGGAGCATAACCGACTTATGTCGAATTTCAGCCCGTTTTTCGATGTAGCTCGGATTTGTCCAAACTTTTCCATGTGAACTGCAATTCGATTAAAAACCATTGTCCAGTATTTTTTTACGCCGCTTTGTGTTTCGTATTAATGCCATTGAGAAATTTTACCATCTTGTAAAGATATATCGGTAACATTATAGACACTGGATGACCAAAAGGACAATGCACTGAGGATTAAATACTTGTATTCAATATACACTCGTTGTCTTTGAAACACGGCACACGAAAGCGGTGTTTTTCGCGGGAGCAACGAAAAAAATGCTGTCACGCTTTTATTTGATTCTGTTACAAACTACTACGTACGTGACAGGAATGTCCGAAATGTAAACAGTTACATTCTCCAAGAGAAAATGTGTCCATTTCCTGGCGTAAAATCCAGCTTTGTCCCGTTTGTCGACATATCACTCTTGATAACGCAAAATACTAGCATTCTACACGATTAACAGGAAGACATGTAGCCATTTCAACGATTAACAAAGATTAACGGCAGTTCTATTAAAAGGTAAAGACTATCTATTCTTTTCACGAGCAGTCGGTGTTAACCGTTGAAAATCTATGTTAATCGTACTTTTATTGAATCATTGCCTTGAAATTGTCAAGTTAATCGTTATATACCAAATTTCAAGCCTGGCAAACCACAACTAAGGCTTGCAAAACACCTTGCACATGGCGGGATTTGTCTCTGATGCTCCCGCGGGATTTGATAATCGAATTGAAAAATTCGCCACGGCACAGTCATCACTACCAAGGAGGGATTCTTTGGACAACATTTCCACCAGTTCCTGTGAACTGCATTCGTCAATTTCATAACTTTTCAAAAGATCCATAGATGTCGTGCGTTTACAAACTTCACCAAACAAAAGAGAAACCAACTAGCCAGTACGATACGCAAGTTGTTTATCCCGACTGCCTTGATCTATTTTGGGCTTGTTACAACCCGCAAAAGCAAACCATGATATCATCTCAAACGTTACTTATAGAAACAACAAATGGTGCCACTAAACACGTCTCGTGGACAGTGGAAACTTTTAGCCTACCGATAATTTGGAAAACGAGTCTGACGTGGACAAAACCTATAACAAAATTTGCCTTCCAAGCGCGTTCACTTGTAGACAAGCAAACCCTCCCCCTCCCCCTGACTCAATGTTGTCTTTTGGGTCACAAACAGTTTCCTGGCAAGCATCACTTCCCACATAAACATTGCATAAGGGGGAGGGGGGGAGGGAGAAGTAACTGTGGTAGAATTATGAAGGGAGAAACAGTAAGTGAGTGGTTTTTTGGCTGTCTGTGTTCGGTTGTCATTGCATAGGGGGAGGGGTGGGAGGGCGAAGTAAGCAAGTGGTTTTTGTTCTGTTCGTGTTTGGTTTTGTCAAGGAGTTTTGACCACGATTGTAAAACCGCGAAATGTTTTCCAAACCAGGGAGAGCCAAAATTCGGACAAATCCGTGCGAAATCAAAAGCCGCGCTCAAATTCGACATAAGTCGGTTATGCTCCCAGGCCTTCAATTGTGAGTGAGTGCTTATCCTGGGGGTCAGGGAAGTAGGAGGAATGGGGGAAGGGGAGGGGGTTACAAAACAATGCAGCTTATATCTGAAGGAATTCTAGTCGGGATCTTCGAGCTTGGATTAATTACTCCCAAACAGTAGGAACTAACATCGGGATTTCTTATCCAGTGATAAGCAGTAGAATTATACAACTCGAAAGTGGGGTTTCATGTGGCTTATCCTGTTCAAGCTTAATTGCGGGAGAGGACATATTTTATAGAATATGGGGTGTGGGTGGGGAGGGCTTGTAAACCAAAGAAGCTTACAGTGTATCCGATGGTTTTACAGCTGCGTATGGGGAAGCTTTTATCTTTGAGGGCTTAGAGTTTTTCATGAAGACAAAGGTTTAAACCGCACCTGTTGTATATGGGCATCCTGTAACCATTGCCCCATGGACTTCAGTGATGGTAAAATATCATTCAATACAACAGCTGCCTGCAACGAAAAGGATACTGAAAAGGCTGAAGCAGTCTATAACTGTGAAAAGAGCATTTTGTCCACCTGAAAATTAAGATAAAATACTTGTACGCTCCATATTAGGTAGCATTGTGTAGTTTTGTGTTCTCGAAGATATTAGCTTCTGTAAGCTTCTCTGAAATTCGAGAGTAAATAAAATTTATGTATGTACTGGTCTTGTTCTTTCCTGGGTCAGGCAATTAACCTGGCCATGCATATTCGCAGCGTGGGGTGATTATCGATACTTTCAGGCCTGTTACTCACTGGTTGGAGTCATTTTTGTCGACTCACCGGGTGGCGGTGATTATCGATATTTTCAGGCCTGTTACTCACTGGTTGGAGTCACTTTTGTTGACTCACTGGGTGGGGGTCATAATTCTTGGCATTGTCAAGTATGCTACTCACCGGGTGTGGGTGATTTTCGATATTGTCAGGATCCAAACACTTAAACAACACCACAAACACTTGTAAATGAAACTGAAGGCTGGCTTTCAGTTCTGGAGCAGGCTGGAGAGAATTGACAAATGAGATTTATTAAACCGCAGCTCACAATTTTTAAGTCCCCTCATATTAATATGGACAGTTTAATTGGTTTCAACAAAAGTCCCATGCATTTTCTTTCATTCACAACCTCAGATACAGTAGCAAAAATGTATACTCTACCGCTTTACCACTTAAATGTATGAGCCTGAAATCTCATTTTCCCAGGATAACATGTCCCCAATCTCCCCTAGAGGGTTGCACTGCAGATACAGGAATCATACAAGGCACTGTGAACAGAGAATCACGATCCAGTACAGCCATAAAGTTGAACTTGCACAGTGACTTGTACCCAGATGAGATTTTGGGCCACAATTATGTAATTCAGTAAACTAATAGAGGATCGAAACAAAAGAGAATCGGGATGAATTTGTACCAGTAGGAGAGTCAAACCAATATCACTTTGGCATGTTAACCCTTTAAACCCTTATATCAAAGAATAAATTCTCCTATCTTGTTCCCATACTTTTCTTATAAAAGTACTGGGGAGAAATTACTAAAACATCAAGAAAATTCACCTTAAGTGGTCATATCCTTAATTCTCATGACCTCAGGGGTTGAATAAGCATTTACATTACAAGGAGAAATTTGATGCTGATCACTGTTCAGGGTGTATTACCTGACGCTGTACAAGCTGAGCTAAACCTTCCACATAGGGATTGAATATGACTCGCGCCTGCTCCACTGCCGCCGATGTGTCTTGTACTGATAACACATGTCCAATGCACTCAACGCAGCGAATACGTTCGCGCTCCTGTCAAGAAGTAACGCAGCGATCATTATAACAAATGTTTGGTTTATCAACAGAGTTGATAACTAAGGGCTAACGCTCAAAACATCAGCATAAATCTCTTTACAGTGGCCAATTTACCTTTAGCTATCAACTCTGTTGATGAACCAAACATTCGTTTCTACTCTCTACCAACGCAGCACCGCACTTTCTTTGGAAACTAACCCCCTAAACGTTATAACGGTTAATGTAAGGCATCTTACGGTTCATTATTACACAATCGGGGTGCAAGGTTTGAGCGCCGTACTTTCAGTAATTTGTCTGCGTGATAGCAGTCTTTAAAAATAATTGATTTGTCAAAGTCATGTGAAATTTTATCGTCAATTGGTGGTTTAAAGGCACTGATTTGTGACCTGATTTGTCGGTGGTAAAGTCGTAATGTACTGCATGCAGAGAACTGAAGTCAGTTCTGATTCTCTTCAGTGGAAGATTGGAGTGTGTGCTGTGGAAGATCCGAAGAATTACCTCATTGTCCAGTTTTTTCCTCGCTGGTTTGCCAGTTTTGTTTAGATCGCGAATGATGTGAGCTATTTGTAAGGTGTAACTAGTAGTTGTGTCTGCTATTTCCAACAACCTCCTTCCCAGGGTCTCTCCTTTTCACATGGGAACAAGGTTGCTGTTTCCAACTGAGTGTACATTTGCATCTTGTTTTTCAACAACAACTCACCTTCAATGTACCACCAGAGAGTGCAGCCTAAAGATGATAAACACAGCCAGAAAACTGTTAAAATGGAAACATACAACATGAAGAGAGCACAAAAAATGATCATGCACCTCTCAAATTCATACAGCATCCAATCACAAGCAACAATGTTTATCATGAGTTGTCTTAACCTTTAAATCCCTAATATCAAAGAACAAATTCTCCTATCTTGTTCCCATACTTTTCTTATAAAAGCACTTGGGAGAAGTTTTTAAAATATCAAGAAAATTCACCTTGGGTGGTCATATCCTTAATTCTTATGACCTCAGGGGTTGAATAAGCATTGATATTACAAGGAGAAATTTGATGCTGATCTCTTGTTAGGGCTCAAAGGGTTACACTGTAAGTGTGTTTCCAGTGCTTACGCAATGAGTGCTTATTAAAGGTAAGGTAACGTTCCGTGCAAGTTGTATCGCAAGAAAGTTGTTTACACTTTGCATAACGAAAAGGCCTTACAAGTGAAGCAAGCTCTTTCAACGGACAAATCTTACATTTCGCCTGTGACCACAATTGCTGCAAAAATAAGACAGAGTGTTTTTGCTCACAATGCTGGACTGTGGAAAGAGAAACCTCCAGAAACTTCTTTGGTTTTGATTTTAGAAAACAGCCCTAACAAGAAAATACGTTATCTTCTCTTCTCTGTGACAATAGTTCAAAGTCAAGCTTTAAGAGTTTCACCACGACTATATTTTCAAACCGAATGTTCAGAGCAAATCCTTGGTCTTACGAAAGGCTAAGACTCAAAACCTCAACACTTAAATCTCTTTACGGTGGCCAATTTACCTCTAGTTATCAACTCTGTTGATAAACCAAACATTCGTTTCTACTCCCCACCGACGCAGCACCGCAGTTTCTTTAGAAAATAACCCCCTCATCCATATTTTTTTAAAACTTCGGTGAAAATCTTTCCAACAGTACTGCGGCAATAGTTTAATACCTGACAGTGAGAAAGAATTTCCATCAGGGTCCCAGGCTCCAGATCCTGAACACACTCTTCACAGATTCCGCGCAAGGCCTGGGTGGATGCTGACGAGAGCTGCTCCTGAGATAAGCCTCCCAGGAGAACAGGAAGCACAGAACGGAGATGATCAGGATGACACTTGAGCCACTCTGAGTAAGAACCTGGTATGATTGAAGATGAGAAAGAGAGAACATCCTATCAACTCTATTACCATTTTACTCAAACAAAAGCCTGGTGATTTTAATGTGTCACTTTTGAGCTAAACATACAAAATTTGTGTTCCATAAACGTTCCTTGGTCTCGCAAACAAGCTCTGGGTGATGACATACTCACATTATCACAGAATTGAGTCGCACATGTATAAGTGTTGATTCTCTTGAACAAATTCTAAAGAGTGGCCATACTTTAAAAGCTATTAAGTGGTAATTTCCTGTGTTACTGTATATTTTGCTCCCAGATTTTGCTGTACAGCATGACCACTGTACAGTGTGACCATTCAAATGAAAGTTACTGAGCAGTACTTTCCTGTGTCGCTGTTTATTACGCTGTACAAGGTGGTTCTAGCTTTTGATACTATCAATCAATGGCTAAATTGTGACCATTCAAAACAAAGCTATAATTACATTGAGCAGTACTTTACAGCTTAATATACTCAAATTAGTTTTCGTTAGAGGAAATTTCAAAAATTGGACTGTTGTTTGTCAGTTTTAGGGTGGAGACTCTCACATGAAAAGGGCGGGGATGCCTTGTCGGAAATTTTCAATTAAACCCCTAAAGGAGACCAATCTGGGCATGGCCCAAACTTTTTGACCTCCTAAAAGAGACCATTTTACAACACAGACAAATAAAAAATACAGTAACTTTTCGCGTGCAACCCTAAACGAGACCTTCACTCACCGCTAATTATAATGGCGTTTTGCCCAGAGCACCCTAAGTGAGACCAAAATCTGAAATTTACACCCCCAAGCGAGACGATGAGCATCCCCGCCCCTTTCATATGAGAGTCCCCCCCGGGGGGTCAAAGTGATAAACATTCTGCCACATACACACATACCAACCATCAGCAGTGCAGTCTGGGAGACAAATGAATGGTCAGGAAGTCGTGACAACAGCGACAGAATGGCTGGAATGAAGCTTTCCTCAGTAGGGTCAACATAATCAGCTACAGCTTGGATTAAATACAGTGTCGCATCTATGGACTGGACAACGAAATGAAATTCAGTACCTTTGGTGAATTTTCCTTTTTGACTTATCACCTGTCTGTTTGAACCTCAGTATCTACATCCATATTCTCCTAACTAATCTAACTACAGTGGAACCCCGCCTTACAACCACCTCGTTAATACGACCACTTTTTTGTGCCCAGAACGAAATGAAAGTCCACGAGTGATTTGCTTATTCTTATAGCCTCGTTAATCTGACCACCTCGTTATTACGACCACATTTCCACGGCCCGAAGGCGACCGCATTAACAGGGTTGTGCTCTATTTTTTTTTGTGCTAGTTGGTAGAATTTGGACATTATTTAACATGAAAAGAACTGAGATTTGTACTGAAAAGAAGTCAATTCCAACCTTGCTTCCACTCAGAATGCAGGCTCCAGTTGTTCAAAGGCCGGATAACTTTATCCTATGGATCCAGCAGATAAAGTTATCCGGCCTTTGAACAACTGGGGCCTGGGTCACTAAGAACACATCTGTAAACTACAGGTGTAGGCTATTTGACAAAACTTAGTTAACCAGCTTTCCTATACAGGTGACCTGAAGATGGTGTGTTAGATGGTATTACCCTGTTACATGTAATAATATTATTGCCAGATGTGATATTGGTGCACATGTTGATGTCCTCACCTGCCAGGAGGGTTCTGTCTCACCAGACAACAGTGTTGCTAACATGTGATGCAATTGCTGTAAACAATGTGCTCTCAGTAAACAGAAAACATACATCTGGACAAAAGAAAGGCAAATAGAAGGCTGTTATTGATGGAATGAAAACAAAGCATGTAGATGCAAATAAAGGTATACCACAAGGAACATTCCTTGCGTCGGTTTCTTTTCTTTTTCTTTTTCTTCTTCCTCTTCTTCTTCTTCTTTTTTTTTTTTTCAGAAGTGACAAAAAGAATCTGTTCATTTAGCATGAAACTGTAACCATATTTTTGTCTTTATAGCCAATTTCAGTTCTCTATAGGCTACTTGGTGTACCAAGCTCGCTAGAATCATCCCTTTTTAAAGAAGTACAAGTGGAATACATGTAATTGCCTTTTAATATAAACTAGTAGTAATCGAAGATTATAGTGCGTTGACTTAGGCCCCTAGGCTTCTAACTGGGTTGCATAGATCATGTTAAGATTACAGGAACCTGTAAATTAAATTGTTATAAACATAAATATCAAAAGGTGTCAAAAATGGTTTTAAAAAACATAGACGTTTCTTCAGTGTGGTCATGTCATGCATCTCCGAGGAACTTTTCTTTCACCGTTCATTATAAAAACGTCACTAGCATCTTGACGTCCTGCCTGCGTTTCGTACCGTTCCTCGTGGTTTCACTGCGAAAAGTACAAAACGAAAAGTACAAGACGAGGTAAGATCCTTTTCTTTTTGAAATATCCGCCGCATCCTTGGTAGGATGCCCTATAAACACCTGGGACAGGTAGCATAAAACGTTTCTAACTGCTGTTGACAATTATTGTTCCCAGCCAATAACCTAAAGTTTTGCAACTATACTTACAGGCTCCTGTAATCTTAACATGATTTATGCAACCCAGTTAGAAGCCTAGGGGCCTAAGTCGACGCACTATAATCTTCGATTATTACTAGTTAATATCTATTTTTATATCAATCCCATCCGATATACAATCCTATCCGATATACAACCTCTTTTCTCGATTACTCGCACTTAGGAACATTTACAGCGGTAGGCTGCTGCCGCTGAACATTTACAGCGGTAGGCACTGGGTACGAAACGAGCTGGGCATGATGGACTGTCATATTCATTATGCTATTATTTTCTCGATTTTTTGCGCTAAGGAACACGCGCGCTGGGCATGATGGACAGTATTGGGACGACTCGATTAGGAAGCGTCTCCTTCATCGATGCAACAACCAAGAAAATTAATATTTCTAGATCTTGCAGATTTCACTTCATAACAAAAACAAGAAGACGATTTGATTGCAACTATTTGTAAGACAATGTATATCCAATGACCCTGTTTTCAAAAGTAAGGGTGAGTACATTTGTTTGAGCATACCATTGTGTCTGCAATATCCTGCCTGTAACATCTGAACTGTTCTTTTTCCTCTAAAGTTAGCAATAACAAAGATAATAATCATCATTAATTAGCACTAATTAATTAATTATTAATTAATTATTGCCATGAAGCCCCAACAATGCATGTTAATTAAACAGGTAAGACGATGGCATGCATGCCCATTATTTAGTTTGAATGTACATTGTTTACTGCACGTTTTGAAAGTTTTGAAGCCTGAAATAGGGTATGTGAGTCTACTACACTGATAATACAGCATAGATTTTTGTCATTTGGTTTTTCAAAATCAATATAATTTGGTTGTGCGATAGGGTTAGGGCTTTGTGTTCTGAAGGGCAGGGTAGGGGTAAACCACACCTAAAACCTTTGGCAGTTCCCTTACTCAGGCATAATTATTATACATTGTACTGTTCAAACCTTGTTACTAACCTGTAGAAAATCCCTGCCAAATATTTTCAGGAGGATACTGTACCTTTCTCATGAATACCTAGTAGAATAAAAGCATACAAGAGAATAATAATAAGAGAAATAAATACTTGATTGTCTCATCGAAACATTTCTCTTTGATGAGCCAGATGGGTGATAAAATCACTGTGAAATTTACACATACAATAATTCTGAATTTATTTTAAACATCTAATTAATAGAATAAGTGTGATGGAATATTTTAAGCCCGGTAAGTAAATGAGAATGATGTGTTATTCAGTAAGTGACACAGGCATAGTGATACTTTTTTCTGAGTATGCCTGTGTCACTTACTGTCATAACACATCATTCTCATTTATTCACCAGGCTTAAAATGTTCCATCACATTAATTTTGTTCCATTGCGCATATGCCACTCATTGACATTCCATTCCTAGCAGTATGCAGGATGTTTGTCCCATGAACCTTGTTTAATGGCCTTAGCTTCCACAAGTCTCCTGTAGCTCAGTATTAGAGCATCCAAACTAGTAATTGGAAGGTCTTAGGTTCAAGCCCTAATGGGGGCACTTGCATTTTTTTTTTCTGAGTATGCCTGTGTCACTTACTGAATAACCCATCTTTCTCATCTAATTAATAGTTTGTCTGTGCGAACAGACAAATTGGGCAAGGAAAACAATGGCAAGGCTCAGATAGGATAGGACCCACTGACCCAGTGGGGGATTAGGGTCCTCAAGTACATGGCGTCATGCTGAGGGGGTGCCTCATGCATGTACTGCAAGGTGGGCATGGGTTGCTGGTATCCTGGACCACTGTAAGCAAACCTGCAGCCTTCTGAGAATTGGGCAATTGAGAAGTAAGACATACATAAATTTAAGACCTCTTGATTTTGTTCAATGAACAGTACTTATAAATGTAATAAAATAACAATAATTTCTTAATACCAAACCTGGCAAAGAGACAGCAGAACTGGACCATACATGGCTTTGTGTTTTTCCATAAGACTTGGTTCTTCAGTGCTAATATCATCCTGAAAGAGACAAGCACTTCAGCTTTTAAAGGAGGTTCGTTCTCAACTTTATCACCAATGAACACAAATATTCTGCGCAGTCAAATATTGACACCTTGAATACTTCAATGTATTTTGGCACTTTTTCCTGCTACTTCACCAATATAATTATTATTATTATTGTCTTTCTTTTAAAACCTTGAAAATGAAGCCAGATGCTTCAAAACCTCAGATTTCCTCGTTTATTTTCACTATTAATAAAAAAAAAACAAACAAACAAACAAACAGACTTGTAAACAGAGAATTACTTGTACATTATGAACAAATGCAGATTGCTGTCGAAATCTACAGTGTGGTTTGTATTTTACAGAAGGAAAATAAGATATTTGCCCGCAAATACAATTTTTATGTCTTCTCTCTCATGCTTGGGGTCATTAGAGAAGAGTAGTGCTGGGGCTTGGGAAGGAGTGACTTAGTGACTTTGGTTTCACAAGCAAATACAAGGCAATTTGGAAGGAGAATCTAGCAATTTATCAAAAGTCACTTAGGACTTTTTTCCAGGCACCCCTTCAATTGTAATTGGCGGTCATGTAACCAAACAGATCATGTGCTTGCCATTTGCCTCGATTGATTGCGGTGAAGAAGTTTGCTTTTGATGCCCACCTCTTCCCCATGTTCACTCTTGTTCTTGTATTGTAGTTAATTTTGGCCCACACCTTTACTGGGCAAAACTATATTTGTATCAGAATTTATTCATGGACTTAATGTTTCAATAAAAGCGGCCATGGTCCTTTTGCCCATAGCTATATTAGTCCAATTTTGGTGTTGTTTTATTGTTGCCCAGTAAACAGTGTTCAGGCAAGGCAGCACTAAGTGGTTCAGTTCTGAGGGCAGGGGGAGAAGGCATAAAAAGGAGAACTTGGAGAAAATCCCTCACAGTAAGGAAGAACTAGCACCAAACTCAACCCAATTGCCCTATGACAGTGTGTGGTAAGTTCAATTTAATTTTTCTGTTTAGCTTTGTCAGACTTGTCAGGGACACTTCAACAGCTACACCCTCTCAGCTTTGTCGCTCATCTGTCACCCTTTTCAGCAAACAAAAAGACAACTTGTGGCAAGGTTATACAGCAGCTTGCACCAATAACTGGATCTACCCTTGGGTTGATAGTATTCCTCTCCCCAAACAAAGCACCCCACCAACCAAAAAAACATAGTTATTAAATTATTTGTTTAGTACCTGTAATGTATACCAGAAGTTAAACGTCATCTCACTGCACTGTTCATCCACAGGATACCAACCTGGTGCACCTGTGCATTCCTAAAAAATCCCCAAATTAAGAAGAAACAGAAATGACCACACTTTTAATAAATTTACATGTATATGAGCAATGGAAACAAGTAGGAAATCGTTGCTGCTAATAAGAGGCTGAAGAGTTGAGCATGGGACAAACCCAGGTGAAATACACTGTAACTTTAGCTGAAGAACACAACAGAGAATGAACCTGGAACTGCTGTAACCAAACCATTCATCTGCATAGTGCCTTTGTCACCTGGCTTAACCCTAGCCCCAACAGTGATCAGCATCAAATTTCTCCTTGAAATATCAATGCTTATTCAACCCCTGAGGTCATGAGAAATATTAAGGATATGATCACCCAAGATGAATTTTCTTACAATACAAATACAATACAATACAGTATTTATTTAAAGTCGAGGGCATAGGGAGTGGTCGCCCAATCTCCTGAGCCAGGGGCTTGTGATAAAAATGCTCAACTAAAAAAATACAATATAAAAATTACAATCACAATATTTTAATAACTTCTCCACACTACTTTTACATGTATAATAGAAGTATGGGGACAAGATAGGAGAATTTGTTCTTTGATATTAGGGGTTTAAGGGTTAAGCTTTAACTGCCCAGTTTAAATTCTCACCAATAATAACTGCACAAGAGTAAATCCTTGTAATTCTCGTTCTTCAGTATCAGCTGTAAAGAGTAGTTTCATGTGCGTCTCTGCTAAGGAGACCATCACGCGGCATAACCCTCTTGAAGTGTCCTGTTATAAAGAAGATGAGAAATTCCATGGAATCAGAAAATGCAAAGCTGGAAAGTCCATTTATTTCACTTTAGGTATACAAATGGACACATAACTAATCCAGGTTTTGAACATTAACCATGAAGGTCTATGACTCGAAATCTTGTTTCAGATCACAGATCACTAACTTGATAAGTTACTTCACTCTACATGTACTTTTACGTTAGGGAGCTTTAGCAATGACGACAGTGATGGCAATGAGAAAGTAAAAAAAATAACACAGTAGGCTTAATTACACTTTTTGTTACATTTCTTTGCCATCATTGGACAAGTAGGACATTAAATTTCCTGATGGGACATTAATTTTTGTGGAGGATGTTAACACACAACCAAAAATTTTTCTTTCTCTTACTAATCTTGGGTGGGGTCACCAAGAAATATTCAACTCCAGAAAATTTCACCTACATTTGACATTTAAAGCAAGTTGGAATAATCGCAATGACTTCCGAAAAAAAAAAAACACAAATTTGTTTTAATAGTTGTATTTTTGCTGCTGTCACTGTCACCATTGCTAAAGCTCCCTATTGTCTCTCTCAGTCCAGGTGTACATGTAACAGGGATCTGCATGCTTATAATGCTGATAAGTTCATTTAAAAGCATTAATCATCACCATCATCATCTAGCTACTGTAATACTGGGAGCAACCCTACATGCACCCATCTAGAATACTAACTGTCTTTTCATGCTATGGCAACTGGCCCCATTTGCCTGAACCTTCCATGGCAAGGGTATGGATATTTTCTGGAACAACATAAGACTTGCTATAATTTTACGGTCTGTACTCACCGTGTCTCCTGACCGTAAAGCTGTCCTCAGTGGTTCGCCAAGCAACAAAACATTGGACACAAACTTCCACATGTAATTTGGATAACTGATAAGCACAACAGCAATGTGTACATAAATATACGGTATAAATAAATAAATAAATAAAATCAGTATGTATTTAGTGTATAATTAATGTATAATTTAGCCTTATACTTTCCTTAAGAAGTTGAACTTTTGAAACCCCATCCCCCTCAAAATTTTAAATGACCCTCCATGGGGGAGGCTATGGACATTTTGTGGAGACAAAACTGCCCAGGGGTAATCCTCTGATGCACTACAGCTGTAGGTATCCAGTAACCAAAACGGGAAAAGGGGGAGTTATTCTCCTCACTGCATCATAAAACTAGTCAAGAGTATTTATCAACTGCTTTTGAGGACCAGGATCGAGGATTGTGAGGCCTTTTGATCATGTACACACATTATAAATTTTATTATTTTTACTCACTCTGTTCCTGAGGGATGTGAGGCCACTTCAACAATCAAGTCTACGCTAGCATCAAACAATTCTGGACTGTGAACTGACTCAAACACCAGTGGCAGAGCATTATCAATGTCAACAATCGTCACTCCAAACTGCACCCAGCTTATCAGGCATTTCAGTGCCTTCAAACAACAAAAGATTATGATTATGATTATGATTATGACCTTAATAATTGAAAGACACACTGGAAAAAGAGTGCAACTAATGATTTGGACTTTGGAATCCAAATTTTTCTAAGAACACTCTACTTTGGAAAACAGACTTGTTATCACTTTAGATCTTTTGTTTAACTTTAAACAGAGAAGAAAAGAAAACTACTCACCTCAAGCATTGCTTCATTTGGTTTAGTTTTTAGGTAGACCACAAAACAGTAGTTTTCGGACATTTTTGGAAGGCGCGAAGCACCGTAAGCATGATCCTCGCCTGTAAAGCGTGCGAGCCTCACACTCCTTCGCCGTTTTTAGACTCGCTCAAGACCTTTTGTTCGAATATTGACCGTTGCTCGCGTTCGCAAAAAAATACGACTGTTTTGCAGTCTAGTTTTTAGGTAGAAGTCATAAGCTACAATAACTGTGACTGGACAAATGTGTAATTCTTCATGTATGTTACACAAAAGTACCTGCTGCCGCACTTGAGTTGACTGTGATGATGACAAATTCTGTTGGATAACTTGCAGAACTGTGGAGGAGGAAGAATACAACATTTGTCTACCTACAAAAACAGGACATTAATTTTTCTAACATGCACGTGAGCCAAAAAACTTAAGGCATGCAAAATTAGTGAACTCAATGTATAAATTTATACACTCAAAAAAATAACAAAGGAGGGTTATTTCTCAACAGACTGCTGATCTTCTTATCCATCCTTTCAAAAGAACTGAAATAATGGTTATACTATTGTCTTTGTACTCATCATCGTCATCATTGCCGCAGTTTTCATCATCATCACTGTCCCAATCCAGCCACACATGCAGCCAGCTCTGAATGAAAAGTCGTCATTGAAATATGACATACCGTGTAGCAAGAAAATTTTGCGGGAGTTTTATTTTGCGGATTGGTGATTTTTTGTGGTTTGCGGGAACAAATTTTTGCGGTTCGAGATGACTAAAATTTTTGCTGGGAACTAATTTTTGCGATGCTCTGTTCAAGCAGCAGAGCATTTAAGTGGAAGAAACCTTAATATTTTTAAGTTTTATTGTACGGTATGTTGAGTCACAGTTCACTCTAGTTACATATTAGAGACATATCACTGTGATAACTTACTGCGTAAAGGGACTGAACAACACCAAAACAAAACTAAAATCCTATCTGGCCTACTATGCACAACCAAACACTATATTATTTTTATTATAAGAAAGCAGTATGAATGTTTGAATTACCGTAGCTGAAACCTTTATAGGCATACAGAGGGGCTTTCGAGTGAAAGATGTAGCAAGTAGACAACTTTGAGACCTAACTGGGAGCGGCCTGCTAAAATGCAAAACTTTGCCCTACTGTAACGCAATGAGGCAGACTCAGCCGATGATAATAACACTCTTGTTCAGTTGAAGTTTCAAGAGTTAAAATAACTTCTGTGCAGGTCGCCGCAGAAGCGCCACCAGAGCCGGCAGGGTTGGTCTGTTTAAGTCCAACGTATATCGCCCCAGTGGCCAAGATCTATTAAAAGTGGATTTTTTAATTCGGACTGTAGGGAGTTAATTTTTGCGGCGTTTTATTTTGCCGGTGTTTATTTCTGCGGGAACTTATTTTGGCGGATCGAGGTCAATCCGCAAAATCCGCAAAAATTAGAACCCGCAAAATTTTCATGCTACACGGTAATCATTCAACCACAGGCTGTAGTCACCAGTCATACAATGTACACATGTTTACTGACCTCAATATTATGCATGTTGTTTGAACATGTATTTATTCCTCTTAACAATATTTAATAAGAAGTACTTTTATAGTGCAACATAATTATCCTAACACTTCACGGCATTTTAGAATACTTAAAGATAAGGAAAAAAAGATCGTAAGTTAGAAAACTGCAATAGGTTATTACGCCTCCCTCTTTAAATAAAGTTGTTGTATTGTTTAGTAATATCTGGTTTGGGGGTTCATGTACATTGTGCAGTTATAGTACATGTTCAGAGTAGCTTCAACCAAAATACAGGTACTGAACTGAACACCTGTCTTATGATTACCAGAAATATATAGCGACAATGTACATTATGTAATTTTATGATCTGAGTTTTTCTTAAGTAGAGATTGAATGAAGAAGTATCTCGCATGCACTCTATAAAATAACGTTAATTACACTGTAATTATACCTTGTGGTACCCCAGAGTGCAGTTCACCTCTCAGAGCTAACTTCCGTCCTGGTGGGAAATCCCCAGAGTGAAACTGACAAACAAAAATTAATAATTGAATTATAGCAACTTGTGGTAATTACTTGAATATGCATCCTCTTCATTTAACCACCCCCCTGCCAAATCATGACCCTTCGTAAAGGGTCAAAATGGAAATTAATACCCTAGGGGCTTTGGAGGAGCGCTTGTTTATTCAGAGCATATATTTATTTATTATTTTAATACTACAAATTTTGTCTTCTCGATTTGCCTTTTAGTCAGTGAGAAAGGAAATGATCAATAGAGATAAACTATCTTGATTCTACTAGCTATATGTAGTTCCAAAATTGTGGTAAGGTAAGGAGAAAATGCATGTTCATAAGTTGGGGTTTAATGAATAATATTGTATTTCTGTAAAACAAACCTCCTCTGGCAGAACAGTGAGAATCTCAAGCATTGAAATTGGCCAAACACCTCCCTGAAACAGGTAAAATCAGTTAAGCTCTGGACACTAAACAGGTTGCAGTCTTGTTGCATAAGTTTGCGGACATCATTTATTGAAATAACAGTTTATAGCAACCTGCAGTGCAAAGAATTTGCCGTTGATTTGTTCAAATCTTGGTTATCACCTGTGTTGAGTTTGTTGCTGCATTCTGAAGAGTTGAAATGATGTCTTTTATTGCATTAGTCCAGTGGTCAGGCATGGCATTGAGAGCAAATGCACCAAGCTGTAACAAAAAATAAGTAAATAAATAAATAAATAAAATATTATTCAATAAAAATACATTTACCTAATTAAGCGGCCATTTCTAGTAATACCCTTTCTTTTTTCCCGCATTTTTCATGACGGTCACCTGACCACTTCCCCAGATCTCACGGTACACTCAGTCAAAACATTACCCTAGACAACTTGATATACTTTTTGTATGACATCAAATAACATAATGGAGGTCAGCAAAATAAAATCACGCAATCTTTTTGTGACTGGTCCCTAAGTATGTAGTTGTTAGCATGACATATTTTTTGCACTTAGACAAGCTGATGCAACCATGCATTGTGGTAGTCATTGGCATCTTTGACATGCCAGGCATTCGCAACTGACTTCAGGAAATAATTCTAGCGAATACCTAGGAAAAACAACCTAATTTATGGAGTATCTATTCGATGTATTGCTAAATTTCAAATATAAGCCCCTTTTAAAATTTTTGCATGCAACCCATGCACAACTGAGTAAAGCAAACGATTCTACTGAATGCCAGGCAAAATAGCCCATCCAAAGGAGTTCATATTACACATACTGCAACATTCTGAATATAAGCCCCTCCAAAAATTATAGCTCACCACCTCCCCCCCCCTCCCACACACACACACAGTTGGGGGAGGGGTACAACAGATGCTTTCCAATCCAAAACAGATTTCTTCTTGCATTTCCATCACAGAGAATCATTTTGTGGACAAGTAAAATGCCACCATGATTAAAGTACGACTGACTGACTTACTGCAATACACAGTCTTGTGAGTACAATCCTTGGACCAGATGAAAACATGAAAATGTGTTTGAAAAGTTCTGATCGCAGATCATTGTAATGTTCTTCTTGGAGTTCATTCCTGCATGACAGAAAAATGTAAAACATTCAATGCAAAGGGAAATACACAAGTGTATAATATATGTTGATGTTTTATTCAGTATTCCTATAGATACATGTATAGTGTATAATTTATTACTATTTGTACTATTTATAAAGGAGTGAGGTACACATCTCCATTTATAAGCACAAATAACACATTATACAGAATTGCTGTACAGTGTACATGTATATCATAGGGTACTACTACTTGGATTACTTCAGCAAAGAGAGCCAATCTGGACTGAAGTTCTCAGCGCAGATAACTGGCCCTTACCATTAATTATTTTTAAATCAAATTTGTTTCCCACCTGATTAAATAAAACCTTACATAACTAACTCACCAATTCTTAGAAATCTTGAAGTGAAGCATTGAGGCACCAAAGAATTGAATTTCTGGGGCCTGGGAAAAAATTAAAAGCAGTTACTCAATGCAACAAAACTGACTGATCTTGACCGGAATCATTATTACCTTATTATAGGAAATTAACAATGCACTTTATTGACGCGATTTTACAAAATTCGTGTTAATTTAATGTATCTTAATTAATGTCAATGTAAATTTAATGCACGCTATTTTACAACATTGTTATTTTAAAGCACCTAAATTTCATTACAAAACCTTATTCGTTCATGACTCCTCTATTGGCTCTTCAGAGTCACTATCTTTTGAATTGATAGGATGTAGTTAGGCTTCAAAACCAAATTTTCGGCTTTAAAAAAACTTAGAAACATTTGTGCACTTGTCTTGGAAGGTTTTATTGACGGAAGCCAAAACACAGTTTGGCATTCAGAAATGTAAAGTGCGAGTTTGCAGAATTATGAAAATCGCAGTAAATAAAGCAAGATGCTTCTCGAAAAATTCACGTTAATTTAATGCATATAAACCTAACTTTTGAAAAATTTGCGTTAATTTAGTGTAACGTAAATTTTCTTCGCCTTGTCTACATGCCGTGTTAATTTCCTATAATAAGGTAACCTTCTTACTGGATCAACATGTAAATTATCCGAACTGATTCTCCACATATTTCTTATGGTACTGGTTAGGAGAATTTACTTATTAAACATTTATTTTTTTCTTATGACCTGTAAGTTTGATCAAATAGAAATAATTATATGACTGTATTGTGAGGAGTTCTGAATTATCTACTTGTCGTATTGGGACCTAAAGAGATAATTTCAGTGACAGACTCCAACCTTTTCTTTCTGCATGAGCCGCCAACATAACTGCCAAGCCTGCTGTGATTTCTGTGTTGTCAACAGCCACTTGTGCGCAGTGTCTCTGTCTGCACGATTCTGTCCACTGTACAGTGTTAGCAATGCCTATCAATCAGAAGGAAAACATCTCAAAATTTTAATCTGTTTAGTAAACATGGGGATGATTCATCATGAATGCCTTTCAGACCAGGAAGGTGAGATACTCTCAAAAAATAAGAATACCTCTAGACTAGCAGTGGTCAGTACCAAACCAAGATACAAAATTAAACCAAAACTTTTAGTGCTTACAAGGAACAAGAAGAATCCCATTTACTATTACATTGGGTTATTCCAGAAAAAATCCACACCCCCCCGATGGATGGGGTCGTTTTTTAACCCCCCCTCTCACCTGGATTTCCTGAAGCACAAGACCCCCCCTCCTGTCTGGATTTCCAAAACAAAAGACCCCCCCTCCCGCCTGGATTTCCGGAAAAAAATATTAGGCTTAAATTTAATTTATTTTTAATATAAAATTCGCACAATCACGTCTAGAAGATGTTCTTTTTTAATTTCTAAAGCTTCTGCTAATATTAAAAACTCTCTCGCGTGGAACTAAAAAAAAGAAAGGAGCAACAATGCGAAAAAGCGAACGTGTTCATCCTTTGTGCCCAATGGACAACACCCATAGAATCTTAAAACGGCACGCAGAAAACGCACTGGCTGCTTGTTCAACTGCGCTACGGAGGATGGGACTTCAGAGAGGTTACCACTGTATATGTTGCAGGAACCCGTCCAAGAACTTTCTCCTTCTGTTGCTTTCGCAATAACTTACGTTTCCAAAAGTTTTTCCGAGGTACAGATGGCTACAAGTTCCTCTCGAGTATTTTCGACGAAGAGGGAATGTTTGGACCAAAATTCTTCGGAATTATCTTCTTCAGCTAATCGCTCTGCATCCTTGCTTGCACAAGTAAAAAATTCTTCCGCCTGACGCAGTGGAATCCACGCTAAGAATGCAATGGCGGACGTGAAATTACACAACGGTGGCGCGCTGGGTCTGGTACGAGTAGAAATGTGTCAGGCGTTTCAAACTCTTCGTTGCAACAATGTTGCGATGGCTCGTTCTTTACTATCTTGTTGCTCGCATTTTCTGCTATAAAAGGACCTGCGAAGGAACTTAGATTATCATTTATTTTAAGAGAAAAATATGTGAACAAAATATTTCTATTATTTTCAGGGTCTGAGAGCGCTGAAGTGTCACCGAACTAAACGTTCGAATTGCGTGAACTATTGGTCGAAATGACTCCTGCAGAAGACTTTCTTAAGTTCAACCCCCCCCTCCCGCCTGGATTTCCAGAGTCTTTGACCCCCCCTCCGGTGAGAATTTCCAGAATCCCATCCGTCGGGGAGGTGTGGATTTTTTCTGGAATAACCCATTGGAGTTTCCCCTAGCTTCCCACTGCCTGCGAGCAAGTTTGAAGGTAAAAGATACATTTTGTAAGCCTGATTCTGCCTCAGAATCCACTGCTACTCTGTAAAAGCAGGATTTTTAATAAAAGCTGGCAACTGGGGGTGGCACAATGGTGAGAGCACTCGCCTCCCACCAATGTGGCCCAGGTTTTGATTCCCGGATTTGGTGTGATAGTGGTTTTTCTCTGGGTACTCCGGTTTTCCCTCTTCTCAAAAACCAACATTTCCAAATTCAAATTTGTTCCAGATTATTGTACAAGCACTTACTCATGATCCTCTGGCTCGGGAGATCTTGCAAGCACTCCCTGTGCTATTGACATTAAATAAATTACTTAGGGAACTGGTCATTACAAGTTTGTTCGAAGAGGACCTACCTTGTCTGGGGTAGGGAGGTTATCGAAGACACCAGCTATCTCATGAATGTTACCGACAAAATTTTATTGGCTATAAAATTTGAGTTGACACAGAAATATTCAGCTAACAAGAAATAAATAAACAAGAAAAGTGAGGTTTGAATCTCACTGTCATTTTTTACTGCTGGATAGAGGGGTGCAGGGCTCGAAATTGCGACCAATACAGTCGCATTTACGACTTAATTTTTGCGTTTGCGACTAAAATTTCCGGAGGAGTCGCAAATTTGCGAGTTGTTTTCGCATAGACAAATAACGATTAAAAGTCTAGCTATCACTACTTTGCCACATTTTTTTGGCCAAAATAAATACATAACAAAGCGTCTTCGTGTAAATGTAAATAAAACGCAAAGTTAATAAACATGATAAGTAGGATCTTTTATAGTTGTTTTTTTTTTATGAAGCCATTGCGTTACACTTTCTTCAACACAATAAGGATGTCTTATGTTTCACTTGCAAGTTCGCGTTGATTTGGTGTTCAAGTGCAAATTGTTTCGTTGGTATTTTATACAAACAAGTTCAATGCGTTTGAAGGCGAAATCGCAATGCTTTGCAAATGAAACTTTCCGATCAAAATCTCCGGTTTTGAAGGTTGAGATGTAAGCGCGGCGCGGTATTAAACCTGTGACATCTTCGCGTTGCCGATATGCAAATTCGGTGCACAATGAACTGAAATCAATTCTGAACCAGAACTACACAGTTTACGCCAGCTCTTCAACAACGTTAGCGTTTTCGATTTACTTTATTCGCAACTTTGTTTTTTCTTGGTAGAAATCGTATTTGCTTGCAACCACAAGGATTGAAATAAGTTCGATTCCATAGCGGTAATTAGCAAAGCACGATACATGCCACGTATGCAAATTTGAACCACGGTGAACTTGAAAAACATTGTAAGTTTCAGGATTTTCAAAAAGTGTTTTATAGATACAGGCACAAAACTTGACTTTAAAAAGGCTGGTTTTTTAATGTAGGAATTGTGTGTGTGCGGGAAAGTTTCAATTTCAAATTGATTTCCCGGCGAGTTCGCTTAGCGCATCGCTTTACAAACTCGTCGCTATTACATGTAAAACGAAACCTTTGAAGTGACTGAAGACACGATTTTTGTAAAATAAATCATTTCTTACATTGTGCACGAATCGAAACCTTTGAACTGAATGAAGACAAAATTGTTTCGAATCACATAACTCTTACAATGCGAACACGTTGGCACGCGTTTTAAGAATGGCACGGAAAATCGCATCACAAGACAAGTGCGCGAGAAACTCGGTTGTTTTCTTCTCACGAGAAACTCGGTAATATTCCAAAATTTCCGCTTTCGTGATTCTCGCGAGGCGAGATTCGTTCTGGTACACAGTCGTTATTAGAGCTAGATAACGTGAAAGCTATTGAAGTAATAAAATTAAAGTGTTGTTAATCATTTGTGAGACAGAGCTATTTATTAACTAATTATGGTTAGTTAGTTTTGCGATTAAAATTCGTGAACTTGCGACTAGATTTTCATAGCCAGTCGCAAATGGCGACTGAATTTTTTTTTTAATTTCGAGCCCTGGGGTGGCTATGCAATAAAGACACCATCTTTAGAGGTTGAGGAAAGGGGGTGCAGGCAGAGACCACTATTTATTTTGTGGTTTGGTGGGTCCTGTTCGAGTATGGTAGTTTCGACAACTTCCCTTACTTACTTACTTATGCGTGTTCACTTCCAAATTAAACTCAAATTCAGTATAATGCAAGACAACACAATCTTCTAACTATGGATCTTCTTCTTTTAGAATTTTTGGAGGGTAATTTGGGGAAAATTATACGACAAATTTGTGGAAGAGTGTAGAGGATCGAGAGATCGGGGCTTACATGTAAAAATAATTCAATATGCACACCTGCTCAGATTGAAACAACAAAGCCTGCAGCTCCTCTTCACTGAAATTCATCTTACTAAACTTTCGGACTGACTGGTCGACGAACTTGGCTATTTATCCGTATTCCATGTTCTGATCTCTTGTTCTGGGATCTATCGAGGATCTGTCAAATTTCTGCCGCCATCTTGAGTTCTTATGCGCAGACACCAAATGCGCAACAGTTAATTCGAAATTCCGCTGAATAAGCATCCTCGTCCCCAATGCCCCCGCGCTTTTTTACTGCCGCGTGATTAACCGGATTGTAGGCACTGGGAACATGTTTGAGCTAGAGCTGTTGCAATGGGGCGTTTCTGTGGGTATAAAACTATTTGAAAACTGCAGCTCGGAAATTTCAATAATCTTCAAGTCAATTCAAAAAATTCAAAAAAAAAAAATTGTTTCCACTAAAAATATCTATTAATTCTTTTTTTTTTTTTTGAACAGATTGATAACTGTATATTTCCACAAAATATCCACCCCTCCTCCCCTTCCTTACAGAAGGGATTGGAAATTCCAGAGAGGTGAGAGGGCTCAAATGTCAAACAAATTAAATTAAAGAAATGTGTGGAGCCAAATAATTTGGAATTTCAAGAGAGGGGTAGGGGATCTTCTAAAAAAATACCCCCATGGGGGGGAGGAGGGGGTATGGATATTTTCTGCTGCCCAACTTGATTAGAATTGTTTACTATCTGTGCATAGCAATAATTTTATGTAAAATTTACAAAAAAACTAACTAAAAGTTGAAGTTGATGCCTGGAATCAAAAGACAACACCCATATTTTTTTTTCGAGCACCTGAAGCTGGATAGCCATATGCATATCCTATGCATATGGTAACCCTTACAAATAGTCTGATTTGTGATATATTTAGTACCCTCACCAGCTTGGTTACAGATACACATCTTACTTACCAAGTTTGAGGTCTGTATTGTAAGTTACGGACCAAGTTTTTCCCGTTGATTTATGGCTCAAGCACAAAGCCATAAATCGACAGCAAAAAAAAAAAACATGAGGATCCATAACTTACAGTACGGACCAAGAAAACAAGGTTAGTGAGATATTTATTATATCTCTGAGGTTAATCTGGAGCACAGGAAAGGAAACTTTCAAATTTAGTAGCCCGTACAGTGAAATACAGTCCACAAAACTGACCAATCACACTGCGCGTACTAACTGAGAGATATAATAAAATGAGTTACAGTATCCACCAGTATCAGGAGATGACGCCAGGAATACTAATTTTGATAATCTGGTCACACATAAGAGAAAGATTTCAATGACTTGACCTGAACCAGGTTTGTTTTCCTTCTGATCAAGCCCTGTACTCTCCTGACTGTCTCACCAACTTACATTCACTTAAAGTAAGGAGAACGAAGGAGTTCATCACTCTGGATCAAATGAAAATAAAAAAGGAGTCTGTCATGTGGTACACATAAAAAGATTGCGTTTTATTGCTTTTAAAAAATGTTACAATGTATGTGCATTCTCGAAGACTAAGAAATATTTAATCTTACACTAACAGATATATCATTAGCTCGATCTTGAAGCAAAAATTATGGTAAGAAATTGTCCTACACATTGTGTTGCATAAGTTATATTATACCTAACCTAGCAGAAGATATTAACCTTTCTGAGCCTATTGAAATTTTATTCCCCAAGAATAAAGATAACTTTGAGGAGAGAATATGTTACAAGGCACTACAAAAGCTGCCCTGTAATACAAAGCACTCCTTTGCAAAAACTAGCAAACGGTGTTCCCTGCATGAACCAGTGTTTCATTAGATATAGTTTAAAATTATGTATGTTTAAGAAGAAACATACATGTATGCAGTATTGAGGGAAGCCACTCAGGCCCACATTTCCCAGTAGAAAATAGCACCTATCCTCAAAGACCCAAGGGAACTGCCAATTTTTGCTCGGTTTACTTCTTCCCTCCCTGACTGTCCCAGGGTCCCTGAGGATGAATACCCCTCCTTCCCATGACCAAATTTCCTCTCTGGCTTATGCACCTATCAATGTTAAGCCCAGATGAGGGGGAGAGGGTGGAGGGGAGGGGAAGGAAAATGTAAAGCCTATGTCTTACCATCCCCACCCTGGATCATTTGTATATCAAATGTATGACCACTGTGCATCCATTATGTGCTTAGAAGGAAATAAATCACCAAGACCGAGGGGATTTAACCTAACCTGACACTTTTTTGCAGCAATTTTGAAAGGATTTCAACAAAGCTTTAAATGTAAGAAAGTTAATTAATGCCATAAAATTTACAACGTAAAATACATCACAAATCTGGTGTTTGAACAAACATTAACCAAAATATTCTTTAAAATGATAATTATCTCAAACAATTGAAACATAAGACTTAGCGTTTGAGTGATAACAAATACACAAAACTCAAGCACTCAGAATGTTGCTTCATTTTAACTTAGAAACAATATAATGCAACTGTTTGCAAAATAACATAGAAGAACTTAATTTACAATCTATATTAAATTATAAGCCAGATAAAAAGGCATCTCTCACGTCTTTTCCTTTGGGGAGACGCCATTCTCTCTCCTCAAAGTTTTGTGTACATATACCCTGGTCAAAGAGCTTTCTTCTTTCTCCTCAAACAAAATTGAACTGTAAAGTGGTGAATACAAGTTGCAAAGCAGCATGAGAAGAAACTCTGGGACCAGAATAATGTACTTAGGGCAAAAAAGTTTTTGACAAATAAATGTTCAAAAATTGCTCTGTTTTCAGGTAGGCAATGAAGCTGTCTTAAAGTTTGCAACAGCTGAAGCTACTGATGTCATTGCAAAAATATGTACTTCACTCAAATATCATTAATTCGACTACAGTTCAAAAATGTGATATTTCATATGTTGACACACTGTAAAATAATATATTTCTAAATTTGTTTAAAATCAAGCCGTCATAATTGACATGAGCATGTATGTGACCATAATTAAAACTAAGTGCAAATTATTCTTTTTCTATCAAAAGTTTTTCTCCAGACTAGCACAAATCACTTGGTCACAAAAAACAAGATGCATAAGCAATTAATGCTGGCTGAAGACTACAAGATACAGACTTTGGGAATGTCCAAATTCTCAAATGCCAACAAATACAAAATTTAAAGTATCATTATTGGTCATAAAAATGTTAAAAGTGGTTCAGCTGTGAACAGTTATTTCTTAATTACATACCAGAGTCCTATAAAGAACACAGTCCCCTTTTCAAAGGAAACAATTTAAGGGACAGTATCACACCATTTTTAGTAACACATTGAAAATCGAAAAGACGCTATTTGGTTGATAGCAACCGAGATATAATGACCAAAATTCCATTAAAGACTATCACAATGCAAAGAAACTATCCACAGATATTTTCGCCGGCAGATGACCAAAATAAAAATGAGTCCAAATTTAAAAATATCGGACCAACGTTTTCAATTTTCGCTGTGGTAACGCACTAAAAATCGGTTTTTCTATATTTTGGTTCAAACTTTCATCTCAGTAGAATAATTATTAATATTTTAGAAATTAATTAACACAGTGTTCAAAGTTTTAATTTTGTGAATTTTTGCCCAAAATCACGATATCTCCCATGATACTGTCCCTTTAATATATCTCTCTTAGTCCTTTGTTCTTCTTTTGCTACCCTGAAATGAGTTGTCAAAACATTGACAAGTTGGTGTCAAAAATGGCATGACTTAACATAAACGAGAAACCTGTCATTTTTAATCCGCATAGCCATAACTACATGGCTTTATATACACTATCATTTAACTGTTTACTGAGGTTCAATACAATGTACAGGACTTCTAAAATTCAGTAAGATAAAAACGTGGAAAACTACAGATCCACTACATTAAAGTATTAACAATGCTTTGGGTAAGAAAATTATGATTATTTCATTTACTAATTTACCCAGATAAATTAGTACATAATTATTTTAAGCTGTTTCAAGCGTCGTTCATACCACAGCATTGAAATTTACAAAAAATCAAACGTCTCTGGCTAGAAAATAATAATACTTCAAAGTGATATGTGCACAAAATATACAATTTTTTTCAAAAGTACTAAAAATTTTCTCGGAAAACAGTTTCCAGATCCTACCACATGTAAACAAGTATGCCTAAAATTTACAGGTAAAAACAGACCGAAAATTAGTTTTACTTTATCCAAAGAACTTTACAAATACATCCTGCATAATGAAAATTTCACAATATTGTGTCCTACGAAGGACATAAACTTAACTATCGTGCGAAATATATACACATTCAGAAAATGAGCTTCCTTAGTATAGCATGCATGTGATATAAAACACTCTCTTCGTTAATAAAAAAAAAAGAAAATTTTATCAATATACGTTTAAGATTTAACCTTGATTTTACGTCGTTATATAATGCCGGTACTATACTGTATCTATAACATTAATAGCGACGGTCAATATCTGTATATTTTGATAGTGTTAAACAGCTTTCATTCACGAATGAAAATCTGCAATATTTTCGATGAAAGAATAAAAATGTGATGAAAAAAGGGGCTTTACTAACGAAAAAACAAAACTGATTATCGGAGTGAAGTTAAAAAATTATCCGACATTTGCAAGTAAAGTGCTTAATTCGAAATTTCCCTTAAAAGCTTACCACCTTCCTAAAACCAGCCAACTCGTGCATCCGAAATCTGTCCCTGATATGCGGCCTCACATCATCTTTACGGTTTGCGATCATTTCTAAGAAAGGAAGCAGTTCTAAGAGCTCTCGATCGGCTTGATCAACAAACCAACTTTCAATTGGAATGCCATTGAAAATCTGGTAAGCGAATGCTTGCGGCGAATTGTCTACAATCATTGTTTTGGATAAGTCCCTTCCAAGGATATTCAAATCTTTGATGTAGTTCCCCTGGACACAAACGCAGTGTTCCCGAAAGAGGCGATGTCGAAAGTATTTTCGGCCAGGATCTAAGATATTCAACAGCTTGTCTGCATAAACTTTCTTAGAGGCAGTGAAAAGGATAACTTCAAACATACTCGCGACTCTCTCAAGAAACGGCTTTAGATGAGGTCTTGTCCGCACGAATACTTGATAACATATGTCTTGGTAAAGCACGGGGAAGGACAAATTGGCATCTTCAAGTCTGTTAAGGCTACAGTGAACAAGTGTCTCGTCAAGATCAAGAACTAGGCAAAATTCCGGCGTGCTTCGAGTCCGTAAAGGCAAAACTGGACCGCGGCTTTTCGCATCTTCTCCTTCTTCTGGTGGCGGGAGGTTGCGAATGAAATAAAACGGATCATAAACTTCCCACTCAGGCTCTGAAGATTCAGGAAGATCATCATCAACATTTCCATTCACATCTCCATTCGGCGCAGCCAAAGCGCGCTTATTCACAGTCGACGAACCATGTTGCCACAAAGCCTTCTCCTCGTTTACGCCGCCATTGCTCTCCCCACAAATCCGAGATCCACTAGCTGCTGAAGAAGTCGAAACGATTTGTCCTTCTTTCCCAACGTTTTGAATGTGTCCATTCTTTCCAAACAGTGTAAAAACAGGTGAAAATAACGTTCCTAGAATAGATTTACGCTTCGATTGTTCCCCATCGGGAAAGGAATTTGTAGTAACAGCATTTACAACTGTTGTCTCGGTAGTGAATTTTCGCTTCTTGAGCAGGTTTGACGTGATTATAGCATCTTCTTCGTCTTCGCTTTCCGAGTCGGATCTTCTACGTTTCGGCGGACGATCTTTCTCACTTTCCTTCGATGGCGACCAAAGGAAAGTTTTGATTGAACTGAGCAGATTTCTGCCAGGAGAATTCACGGGGGTTTCACCGGTCTCGAGGACTGTCGTTTCGCTGTTGGCTGCGTCCATTATATTGTCGATTTACGTTTTTCAAACCGTCTTTCACTGGTGGCATAACACCCCACGTCCGCCAGCCGTTAACTTATTTTTTTTGTAGATTCAATCGTAACCAAAATAAACTGAAGTGGACGGTAGAAAACGAAAACTTTTGATTCACGCAATTTTGCACGGAGTGTGTGGCTAGGCTAGCATCGTAAACTAATCTGCCCAGTGACAGACCTCGACACGTCGATTTGGTTGAATGCACACTTCATGCAAATATGCGTAAAACAATCCCATATTTGCATACAACTCAATTTCGCGCGCTCAACAAGAAACAAAATCTGCATAAAACGCGACATATTTCTGCGGATAAAAAACCTCATAACATTTTGAAAGTTGCCCAGTTTCGAGAACTCATTTTTAATTTTTCAGTATTACAGAGTTTTCTTAATTTTTTCAACGCTAAAAATAAACACGCGAGGGCGATCGAAAAACCAATGCACCGGAAATAAAGCAACTATGACGTTATAGCATAATAAACAAAGCACACTTGTCTTTCCTACAATGTTATGACTGCTGTATTCTCCCTTCAAATCCTTTGACCTTTGTGCATCTGTTAACCAATAAATGGTCTCCAATGTAAACCAAATTCTTTGTAAGTTAGACGTCTTTGAAGTAAAAATAACCTGCCGGGGTTTGCCTAGAACACGAATGCATTAAAAAGAGCGGGAAGTAGCGTGACTAACGTTTTTTTTAATATGTTATATTAAAAAAAAAATAATTACATAAATGACCACGAAAACAAAATTGATAAATTTTCCGTCGATTACACATGTTTAGCAGTTCAGATAACATCCTGAAACCTATACTTTCTTCTCAATTTTTTACGCGGGATGCCCTGAGGGGGCATACCGTGTCTTAAAACGGGTCGATTTCTTTTTTTTTTTCTTCGTCGTATACACAAATCGGTACATTAATTTATTCATTAAACTCTCCCCTCTCCTACTCGGGATGTATTGTTTTGATTGTCTTCAACAAAAGCAGGCCAATCAAAATCCATTCTTGTCGCTTATATTGCGAGGGAGGGGACCCACTCACCCCTACCTGTGTGACGTCAATGCATCATTTGATATATTTATTAAAGACGGATTAAGTCGCGCCATATTGTTTTAACATGTTCTGGACTCAAGTGTGCCGTTTTCAAAGGGAAATTTCACCATTTTGAAGCCGTAAATCGAAAGAATAACTTCTAAGAAGCACCCGACACGTAAAACGGTGGAAATTGGTGAGTTCTTAGTGAAGGAATCGTGCTTTGTTTGACAGTCTTAGACCACGACGCGAGACTGAAAAGAGGTCATTGAGAAGCTTACGTTATCGTAATGGAATTTGACAAATTTCCGCTGATAGTCTGAGTCGCGTAACACACGGAAAACAACGTAACGCGATCGTCGTGACTCAAACTATTCCATTAGCAAGGATAGTTTTATCAATCGGCGAAGCATACAGTTGGAATTTCCTACTCGGGATGTATTGTTCTGATTGTCTTTAACAAAGGCAGGCCAATCAAAATCCATTCTTATCGCTAGGGAGGGGACCCACTCACCCTTACCTGTGTGACGTCAACGCATCATTTGATTTCTTCATTAAAACTGCATTAAATTGTGGAGCCATATTGTTAACATGTTCTGGACTCAAGTGTGCCGTTTTCAAACGGAAATTTCACCATTTTGAAGCAGTAAATCGAAAGAATAACTTCTAAGAAGCACTCGACATCTAAAACGGTGGAAATTGGAGAGTTCCTGGCGAAGGAATCGTGCTTTCTTTGACAGTCTTAGTCCACGACTGCAGACAGAGAAGAGGTCATTGAGAAGCTTACGTTATCGCAATGGAATTCCCGCAATTTCCCTTGAAAACCTGAGTAACGTAACACAAGGGGAACAACGTAACGCGATCGTCGTGACTCAAACTATTCCATTAGCAAGGATAGTTTTATCAATCGGCGAAGCATACAGTTGGAATAAATGAATCAGTCCGGGCATCACGTGTAATGCCAGTATAGCATATTCATTAAACTCACCCCTCTCCTACTCGGGGTGTATTGTTCTGATTGTCTTCAACAAAAGCAGGCCAATCAAAATCCATTCTTGTCGCTTACATCGCGAGGGAGGGGACCCACTCACCCCTACCTGTGTGACGTCAACGCATCATTTGATCTATTTATTAAAAACGGATTAAATTTGGGGCGATATTGTTTATAACATGTTCTGGACTCAAGTGTGCCGTTTTCAAACGGAAATTTCACCATTTTGAAGCGGCAAATCGAAAGAATAACTTCTAAGAAGCACTCGACATTTAAAACGGTAGAAATTGGTGAGTTCATGGCGAAGGAATCGTGCTTTGTTTGACAGTCCTTGACCACGACGCGAGACTAAAAAGAGGTCATTGAGAAGCTTACGTTATCGTAATGGAATTCCACACATTTCCGGTGAAAGTCTGAGTCGCGTAACACAAGGAAAACAACCTAACGCGATCGTCGTGACTCAAACTATTCCATTAGCAAGGATAGTTTTATCAATCGGCGAAGCATATAGTTGGAAAAAATGAATCAGCCCCAGCATCACGCGTAATGCCAGTAAAGCTGGCATCTTGTTTTAAATTGAACTTAAGAGGTACAAAGTCCAAACCGAGACGATGCGTGATCGATCGTTCAGGGGCTCGTGTTAATCGTCTCATTTTATGAAGTGGGAAGGGCTGGTATAATTTGAGAGGGGAGGGGGGATATGAAAGTCTTCACAAGAAAGGTGGATAAACTAATAAAAACAAAGTCCAAAACAGTGAGAAATTTAATGTGCAGTGTAACCCAATTTTCGTTATCTTGCTTGTGTGTCCTCGATGTCGGTGGGAGGGTGGGGGGGGGGGTGGGGGGAGTTTTATCCCAAGGCTTGGTGGGAGGGCCACTCGGAACAGTAGAGAACTCCGTCAGTATTTTTCCGAAACATTTTGTTTCTAATGTGTTTCACAGAAACGTTTTAGAAGATATGACAACAAATCACCCATTTTACGTGCCCGATGTACGTAGTTACCTGGAACGGTGAAAAAACTAGTGTTTTAATTAATACAGACATACATGATACATAGCCCTCTGGATGCGAGGAATTGCGCGATTTGATTCCTCCCCTAGAAGAAACAGAAAAGTTGGAGACCCTTTAACCTACAGGTTGTTTCTAGGGAGTTTGGGTTTCTTTGTGGCTTGGCGTTCCGTCCAGGTTCGCGCGTTTTCTCGTTCCTACAATCGAACAGGGCTCAAGAATGGGCGTGTGCTGTCGACGCGTGTTTATCGTTCCACATTACTTCAAACTGTCTTCAGAGCCCCAAGAGTCTATAACTTAGGGTGCATTGTTTTGGCGCCTGAATTGTTATGCATGGAATAGACGGTATAAATGTTCTTTGGGGGCCTATACCCTTTCCACAATCGCGGAACCAGACCTTCAGGTACTGGGGGCCCTCACTTGAACGCTTAACTGCTTCTCTTCACGAAAAGGAATCACCTCGGCTCTCGTAGGAAACGGTAAGCTTTCCCCTTTATCCACCACAGGGATAGTACTTTGTTCATTCCGCCTTCAACAGCAGAATGAACGGAATAAGGTTAACTCAGAATAGAAGGAATTGCGTTCTTGTGGGGAGGTGCAGAATTGTGTTCTTTTGAGAACTGAAATTCTATGTCATTCCTAAATCGGAATAAGAGAATAGCCAGAATTTTTCCAAAAGAATGTGCCCTTGGGTTAATTTTCAGAGCCGAGGTTACTTCACAGCACCAGCCTCTCATGCAGTTTTTAGGGGACTCGTACTACCTCCTCCCTCGACCCTCCCCTAAAAACGACTGCGTGGGAGGCTATCACAGCACCATCTGAGATTGGGGAAAAAAAGTGGCACTCAAATTCAATGTCCTCTTTTATTTACTTAAAACAAACCCCAAAATAAAATATCAATGATATAGGTTAACTACGCTGGTTACATTCTTGTCATCAGATCATAGACCCGCAATGGATGCTTTTGTCTGTGGTCTTCATTAGCGAACGTTAATAGCAAGAAGGAAACAAAACACAAAATAACATCAAGGTTACAACTAAAACTAACCAATCAACAAAAATGTCGTGCCCTCCTGATCTTGCAATGAGCCTTCGGGCCGAAAAAAAACCTTATCATGTTCGGATTTCCCTCGAGTTTGAATCTAGCCGAGCCAGTTTGAAGGGTTTTTCATGCACCGATGGTCATTGTCTTGCCAGTAATCGGCCAACATACAGCTAGCCCATTAGCCCTAGCCATTCGTAACTTTCCCTCGACATTTGAGGGGGCTATTGTATGGAATGAAATCATGACGTCTTAATCTACACAAGCTACTAAAAGATGTTTAACGTTCCAATAAAATAAGATTAACGTTTCCTTATAAATTATTATTTTTTAAAATACTTGACGGTAACTTGAACGAACTTCTTCTTCTAGTTTATTGACGTATTTCAAGCGAGTAAAACAGCATAAACGAAAGTTCTGTACAGTTCAGTGGGCGAGACTGGGCGATTACTGTACTGGCCTGTTCTGGAATTGTCTGAAATTAAAAATCAAAAGAAAAAAATGTTAACTTTGCCAACAGACTTCGTACGTTGATCGAGTCAGTGCACTAATTGATTGATTGATTGATTGATTGATCGATCGAGAAAGCAATTGCAGTTTGCTAATTTTGGTGATTGTGGCTGGGAGAATTGTTAGTATTAGAAAAAGAATGTTCATTCATCTCTTTCATTTCAACCTTTAGCCTAAAAGGTCAAATTGGTGAGCTGTGTAATTTATTATTATTATTATTATTATTATCATTATCATTATCATTATCATTATCATTATCATTATCATTATCATTATTATCATTATTATTACTATTATTATTATTATTATTATTATTATTATTATTATTATTTATCATATTGATAATAATGGTCTCATTACTTACCATCCCATCTGTCCTCAGCACTTCTGATGGTAAGAGTTCACCTTACAGATGGTCTTGCCCTGGCCAGCATCACCGCGGGCGCAGAAGCACTCCTTGCACGTGAACTGATCACGTTTGATTTGCTCGCGCCACGTGCTCACACTTGCTTGTTGTAAAGCTCCAAATTTATCCTTATTCTCTGATCCTAAGAATGGAAGTCCAAACACAGAGCCCTGTGTTCCTCTCATGAGCGCCATGTATTCGCCTTCTGGTAGAGGAGCAATACCTGTACCAATTTCAGGCTTCTTTCTGTAGAACACTTTGCCTCTGAAGTCTTGTCCGACGATCTCACCACGGAATTTCCTGTACTTGCCGATGACGTTTAGAGTAATGTCTTTGGTCTCCAACAATTTGCCGATACTGTCTACGGAAACTGCGTTAGCAAATGCATTGCGTTCCGTACTGGTCAGCAGTAGGAAGATCTTTGTTGCAGCTGAAGCAAAGCAAATAGTATTAATTAGTAAACGAAATGCTTGGGCGGAAGTGTATGTACGTGGCGCTCTGCAGAGGGTTTATTTGGGTGTGACAACGTAGAGGATCCTAAGGTAAATATTCTCTTGTTCAAAAGTACTTAACTCTTTCGCATAACGACGGGAAACGATAGAGCCCCCACCCTTTGAGCGCGAAAACTTTAAAATACGACCCTGTTCAAAGTAAGAAGTCAAATCCCTGACAGGTCGCAGGGAAGTCGAAGTTTATTTGTTTCCGATAAGATAAACTGTATATAATGGCATGTTTCTCCAGGATTTCTGCGACGTTATTACTGAGTAATCGACTCTGTTGATAAAATCCTTAACGTGAAAGCTTATAAGGCGGATAACAGATTTCAAATTGCGCACCCCTCGAAAATTTGTCTAGTTTTTATGGACAACGCTTTAACATAACACGGCACCGGGTATTAACAGAATAAAGAAATGAATAGATTTTATTTAAACTCACCAGGTCTGAAAGGATATACATATGCAGCCGATGCCATGGCCTCTAAAGCATCGCTGGTGTCGTTCTCAGACTCCTCGCCAGCGAACTTCAGATGCTCAAACGCACGCTCAACGCTGGGTAAGTCATTCATTAGCTGGCCGTCAAGAGTGATTGGATGTGGGCGCGAATGCAGCAATCGTCCGCCATAAGCCATGACGCCAAATTTAAAGGAGTACTTTGATTCATCCAGAGCTTGGGTGATACTGTTGAGGAAGGTTGGTAGCTTCTCAGCGTAGCTCTTCAAGACTGATGTCTCGTGCACTAGAACAACAACGTCGACCATCCTGTCTGCATGCTGGTACCATCTTTGTCCAATCTGGTTGCTGCCACAGCGACCTGAAGATATTGAATTAAATTCTCATTACTGTAACCCATACAAATTGCATTGATTAAATTGGGAGAAGTTATACAGACATCGCCAGAGAAGGAATTTGCTCAGGATGTCGATCATGTAAGGTGAAAGAAATCATGGGGCGTTTCTCGATGTAAATGATAAAATGTGAAAAATCGCAACCTATATAACGAAGGCATTAGGTTTTGACGCTGACAGACGTCTCAACTCAGCACAATTTGTTGAAGTAGACCGTTATCTACACTCAAATTTTAAAAACTTTCGAGTGCCAAACTATGAGAAGCTATCGAGCAGTGCTTTCTGTCGTGTTACTGTTGAATTGTTCTTACGTACCACACTCTGGCAAATAATCGGCCCATTCTCCTCGCAGCCTAACCAGTTCGACGTAAGCAGCAGTAGTGTTGCAGTGCTTCATGTCTTTAGGCGTGCTTGTGTCGCATTCTTTGTAGTCGAGCTCGCAAGCCTTGACGAAAGGCTCTGGGTTGACGATCGAAGCGTAGCGATGAAGAGGCGATTCCTTATCCTTGAACAGACTACGGCAGCGTTGTACGTAGCTAGACTCCTTGCATTTAGGCTTTTCATTATCCAAGTTCACAATTCTGCATTCGGGATCACGAGTAATCTCCCAAGAGTTGACAAATTCCAACAGATTCTTGGTGGGTTTGCTGTTACTGGTCATGAACTCGTCATGGAACTCGTTGTTATTTGTTCCGAGGAGACCTGAAAGTAAATACGACAAAACGGTAAGCACAAAAGCCTGCAACTGGAGGAGCTTAATCCCACGTCTTTATAGTAAGCGACTAGCACTACGTCTTCGCCTCCTTTCTGAGATTCTACTCCAGTTAAGTTTTCTACCACCTCCTCCGCCCTGTAAGATGCTAGATGATCGATCATAACTTTGAATTGTTTTGTTTTCTCAGCTGGGCGAGCTGAGAACCATTTATGTTATACTATAAAGAGGAAAGAGACTGCTGAGGACAAGTTCTGTCGTCCAACGAGGGAATATGACACCATGATTAAAAAAGAATGTTGATACACTCTCCTCAAGTCTTCTCTTTGAAGTACATGTGATCAGTTGCTTTAATCTCCGTACTACAATATTGGAGAAATAACAATTAAAACACATTTCTAACCTGCCATCCTTCCGTGGAACCACTTAGCGATGTTGAATGTGCACAGGTAATGCTCCACGTCACAGACGATCTCCAGGCCGAGGTCATGGCGGAGGACAATGAAGGAGCCTTCTCGCTGAACTGTGGTGTTGAACGCTTCCACCGGAAGTTCGCTGTGGTAGCCGTCAGAGATCTTCTTTCCAGACGAAGTAACCTAAAAAATTATGGAAACGTAACTAGATAAGTCGGGATCGGTTGAGGGGGTTAAACCTATTTATTTCAGTGAAATGTAACTGAAGAGAAACCGAATGAAACAATGAAAGGTAGGAACTGGTCATCCTTTTTGTGAAGCAGAACTACAAGGCTGCACGGGATAATATTTTTGTCCATTATGAATATCAAAACCTCTTGTCAGCGATCAGCTCTCAAACGGAACCACCATCCTGGGATGCCGTTTGAGGTGATCCTTGAAAAATGCATTAGGAAACTCAAGAAGATAGTCTCCTGTAAAGACTAATTTTCAGCTGTAATTGATGTTTTACTATTCGTAATTTACCGGTAATATACAGATGAAAGCGAAACTATGTGAATGCACTAATTCAGTTGTTTCTCACCTTGACAATGGTCTCTACTCTGCCATCCTGGTGGATCTTTACACTAGAGTCCTCTGTGACCACAATGATGGCGGTCTCTTGGCTCAAGATGGTGAACTTGTTGTCACGGACGTCTCTGGCCAGTACATACATGCAGCCAGTCTTCTTATAACCAGGGAACGCATAGTAGGTTCCGTCAAAGGTGTACACATGAGGCCCTCCAAAGATCATGGCAGTACCTGTATAGATTACAATAACGGTATTGTCAGTTCTTTTTTCTATAGAGGTTTTCGTTTCCCCAGTCATAATATATAGATCGTTCGAGAATGTGATGTATGTACGACCAACAAATTGATACATAAACTGTGAGGATTCCAATCAAAGCTGTGGTGAGGTTTGTTATGGTTCAAGCTGGTTGTAACTTTAGAAACTGTGGGTTAAGTCAAAAAGCGTGACCATACAAAGGAACGTTTTGGAGCAGTACTTTCTTACAGTGATGTTCGATTTAAAATGATTTTGCAAGTGAAAATATTTCAAAAGCTTGATCGAACTGAGGGGGTTGATAACTCCAGATGCTTTCAAAGAAATTATACTGAGCAACGTTGTTCTTACTTTGAGTCTTCAACTATAACCCTTCAAAAATAGGTGAAGTAGGTTTTTTCCCAGCGAAGTATATGTACTTACTGTTGAATGGTGGAATCCAGTTAATGGGGTTCAGTAGATGGGACATCTTGTTCATTTGGTGATGGACCCTCTTTTGCAAATGTCCTTTGGCTCTGTGTAAGTTCCTCACTCTCATTTTGACCATCTTCTTGGTGTGATCGAGATAACTGCGGGCTTTGTTGATGCACTTCACCGTCATTTCGTGATAAGCAATTTGCTTGTACAACGCCACGGATTGGTTGTACATCTCGCTGTACGTGTGTAGAGTAGCATTGTACACTCGACGGTAGAGCTTACGGCAGAACCTCACAGTCTGAACATAGGCATTTCTGGAGTAATTTCTGAACTTAATCAATGCCTGAGTTAGGTCATTTGAGTGGCAAATGTCAAGAGTAGCATTCACGGCGAAGTTGTACGCTTGAAGAGTGAAGTTACGAGTGGCATTATATCCCACGCTGCACCAGTGACGAGAAAAGTTGAAAGCCATCGGAAAATACTTCTTTACCAGAGTGGTGTTGTAAAAAGTCAGCACCGTCTTGTTGTATACGCCTTGGCAGACCTTCAGCGTCTTGTTATACACAGTCATCGAGTAGTTCTTGGCCTTAATCAGAGCTTCTCTGTATAGCTTGAGCGTCTTGTTACGCACAGTCATCGAGTAGTTCTTGACTTTAATCAGAGCTTCTCTGTATAACTTGAGAGTCTTATTCAAAGCGAGCGCAGAGTAGTTCTTGTAGAAGGTGAGGGTCTTGTTCAATGCAATGGTGGAGTAATTCCTGGCCTTTAGCAAAGCTACTTCGTACAGCTTGACGGTTGCGTTGAAAGCTATCTTCGAGTAGTTCCTTGTTTTGTTGTAGGCCTCCATTAAACAGCTAGAATTGTATATGTCTAGAGTGACATTCACTACTATCTTGTACGCCCGAACAGTGAAATTACGGGTGGCATTGAGGACTATTGGAACATACTTCTGAACCACTGGAAGATATTTCCTGGCCAAAGTTGTTTTGTAGACAATCACCATAGTCTTATTGTACAGACGTCTGCATAACTTGATGGTCTTATTGAACGCTATCGAGGAGTAGTTCCTGCTCTTAGCCAACGCTTCTCGGTAGAGGGAGATGGTCTTGTTCAAAGCTATTGAGGAGTAGTTCTTGTAGAGTGTCACTGTCTTGTTCAAAGCTATGGTAGAGAAGTTCTTCGCCTGGATTAATGCTACTCTGTAGAGTTTCATGGTAACGTTGATTGCTATCTTCGAGTAGTTTCTCGTTTTACCAAAGGCTTCTCCCGGACAGCTGGAGTTGTAGATATCTAGAGTGACATTAACCACTACATTGTAGGCCTGAACAGTGAAGTTCCGGGTGGCATTCAAAGCGATCGGGACGTATTTCTTTACCATTGGTAGGTAATGTTTCACCAAAGTCGTGTTGTACACGATTACCATGGTCTTATTGTACATGCGTTTGTATAGCTTGATGGTCTCGTTTACAGCTAATGCGGAGAGGTTCCTCGCTCTAGCCAAAGTGTTACGGTAGAGATGAAGGGTCTTGTTCAAAGCCACTATGGAATAGTTTTTGTACAACGTGAGAGTCTTGTTTACAACAATCTTGTATTTACTGTAAAGCTTCGTGGTGACATTAAGTGCGATCTTAGAGTAGTTCCTCGCTTTTCCAAATGCCTCTCCTAGACAGCTCGAGTTGTAGATATCCAGGGTGATGTTCTCAGCGACCCTGTATACTTGGATAGAGTAGTTAAGGGTGGTGTTAACTCCAATGCGGTACCAGTGGCGTGACAGATTCAAAGCTTGGGACAGGTACTTCTCCGTTATGTTCAGACAATAACGTGACAAATTCAAGGCACGGTAGAGATACTTCAGGGTCACGTTCTTTGGTTGCCTTAGGAAGGTACATCGACGCGACATATTAAGGAACTTGTATGTAACTTTCATCACCCGGTTAATGAACGTGGATTGGCGCGTCATATTCAGGATCTTGTAAGTGACGTTTCTCACTTGGTTCAAAAACACACATCGGCGTGACAGGTTCAAGGCTTGAGACAGGTATTTTTGCGTGACGTTCTTGATCTGTGTCATGTTCAGATATTGGCGAGACAGGTTGACAGCACGCAGGAGGTACTTCTCAGTTACGTTCTTGATCTGGGTTAAGTTCAGGCCTCGAACAAAGTTCTTTGTGATGTTCAAGTAACGAACAGTCATGTTGGTGTACTTCACTACGAGAGGGTGGTTCTTTGTCAGGTTGTAGTAGCGCTTCGCCAGCCTTAAGGTCTTGTTGTGGTACTGTATGGCTAGCTCCTTTGTGATGTTGAAATAATGAAGAGTCAAGTTGACATACTTTCTTGTAAGAGGGTGGTTCTTGGTTAGGTTGTAAACATCCAGCACAAATGCATAACCATTGTGGCGGTAGAAAACAGCCAGGTCCTTCGTAATGTTGATGTAGTGAAGAGAAATGTTAAGGTAGGTTCCAGTGACGGGGTGATTCTTTGCGAGGTTGTATACTTTCATGACGAATCCGTAAGCCTTCTGTCGGTACAACACAGTTCGGTTCATGGCCACAGCTACCCAGGCTTTGCCAATAGTTTTGACACGAACAGTCAGATTCCTTGCCTTAACCTTCACTTCACCAAATTTCTCGATTGTGTTCCGCTTGAAAGTCTCCACCTTGATAAGGGCTTCTTTCTTTAATGACTGCATCTTGGTAACAGCTTCACGTTTGAACGTTTCAATCTTCTCAAAGGCTTCTTCTTTCAAGTACTTGATCTTGTCCAGAGCTTGTACTTTCAAGGACTTGATCTCGTCTAGAGCTTGTACTTTCAAGGACTTGATCTTGTCTAAAGCTTGTACTTTCAAGTCTTCCACCTTGATTTTCAAGGACTTGATCTTGTCTACAGCTTGCACTTTCAAGTCTTTCAACTTGATTTTCAAGGACTTGATCTGGATCACAACATTCCGTTTCAGAGATCTGATCTTCTCGATAATCTTGTGCTTCAAAGCCTCGATCTTGGCCAAGGCTTCCTGCGGAAGGTTCTTGAATCTCTGTACTGTGGCGATGGCAAGATCCTTGATGTTCCCATCAAAAGGCCTTGGGTGTGGGATAACAATGGTGATGCCTCCATCTGTTACTTGGATGTACTTGGGGATGGCAGAGCGGACGTCAGTGATAGTCTTGTTGATGGTGATACGCACCTTCTCCAGGTAAACACGCGCCTTTTCAATGGTGTTGTTAATTAAAACACGGACTTTGTGGATGGAGAGAAGACGCGCCTTTGCGATGGTGCTGTTGATCGCAATACGGACATTTTCCAAGGAAACACGCGCCTTTTCAATGGTGTTGTTAATCACAACACGGATTTTCTGGATGGAGAAAATACGCGCCTTTACGATGGTGCTGTTGATCGCAACATGAACCTTCTCCAAGGAAATACGTGCCTTTTCAATGGTGTTGTTGATCGCAACACGGACTTTCTGGATGGAGACGAGGGCTGTGTTGATGGTCTTGTTGAAAGCAGCTCGAGCATCTTGAACAGTCCTGTGGATTGTCTGATTGATGGCAATGTAGGCCTTGTGAGCGGTCAGGTTCAATCTGCGCGTTACGCTGACAAAGGTAGCGTTCAGATAAACGATTGTGCGGTTGACAAATCGGTTAGCATATCGGATGGTGCTGTTGGCCAAGTCCAGTGCTTTTATCGCCGTTGTTTTACAGAACACAGGTACGCGGTTATTCACAGCATTCACGGTTGCGTTTCTTGCGGTGTCAATGCATCTTCGCACGCGCTCCCTGACAGCGTCTTCAAGTCCAGAGTACTTTCCGAGGAAGATTGCCGTCTTCATAACTTCTACACGCGTTGCATTCAGGAAGGCCATGACAGGTTCAGCTTCCGTCAGAGTTGTGTTGACGGCCAACATGGTCTTGTTAATGACATGCTCTAGGCAGCCCTTGGTGACGTTGAATCTCGTCATCGTCACATTCACAATCATGCGGGTCATGTTCAGCGTGTAGTTGTACGCCTGCATGTACATCATACGTCCCTCGAGAACAGATTCGCGGATGGTCATTTTACCGAGCTTCCGAAGCATGGCGTATGGATGGCTGTTGAGTGTTATGTCTACTGCTTGACGGGTCAAGTTAATGGTGCGCTCTTTCATGCTGATTACCTGTAAAGTCACGTTCTTCTTCAGAGTGATGAGCAGTTTGCTGTAGTTGTGGTACATAGGTACGAGAGTGTTGTTGTAGAAAGGGAGAACTTTGCTGTAATACAAAGGCTTCAGTTCGTCATTGTAGTACTTCATACCCCTCTGTATAGTTTGATTTATCCACACACGCGTCAAGTTCACTCTAACCAATGTCCAGTTACGAGCCAAGGCAAATGCTTTCAAAGTCACATTCCTACACCGGCCAATGCAACGCTCTGCTAACGCTCTGTACTTGTGAACGAGGACAGTGCCATTTCTGTACAAGGGCAGGAAGTGGCTCTGGTAGATACGTTCGTAATGACCACTCAGAATCAAGGTGTAATTCTTAAATTGCTCCTTGATCATCTTGGTGTAATTCTGAACTTTGGCTCTAAAAATGTTAGTGTAGTTGCGAATGGAGGCGTTCAGGATCTTCGTGTAGTTCTGGAGAGAGGCATTCAGGAATTTGGTGTAGATCTGTAGAGAGGCATTAAGTATCCTGGTGTAGTTCTGAACAGTGGCATTAAGTATTCTGGTGTAGTTCTGAACAGTCGCATTGAGGAAGTTGGTGTAATTCTGAACTTTGGCCCTGATAATCTTGGTATAATTATGAACCGTCTCATTGAGAATCTTGGTGTAGTTGCGAAGTGTATCGTTCAGAATCCTAGTGAAATTCTGAACTCTCTGCTGTAGCACCTTGGTGTAGTTGTTAATTTTCTCCTTGAGAAGCAGGGTGTAATTTTGAACTTTGGCGGTGATGTTCTTGTAGTAGAGCTTTCCGATTGCGACTATCTTTAGAGTTAGATTCCTGGCCTGAAGAGTCATGTTGTGAACTTTTAGGGTGACGTTTTTGGCCAGCTCAATGGTCTTGAAAACGTACTCATGCTCGACGATTTCGCGCAGTTTCATAACCTTCAAATCTTCAAACTTTTCGATCAACTTCTCGCGTGTTTCTTGAGCCTTTGCCTTCACTTTCTCTTTCAGCAATTCCGTGTGGTTCTTGATTGTTTCAAAGAGTAGTTTGCCATTCTTTGAAGCCAGCTCCAGTGCAAGTCTCACATTAGTTGTGGTATACTTTGTGAAATTTAGACCAACTTCAACCAGTTCATGCCCCTTGACCTCCTCGATGAGCTCCACCCACATTTCGCTATAAAGGCACTGTTCGATTTGCGTTCCTTTAGTGACGTTTCGTAGGTACCTCAGGACCTTCTTGAGAACCCTTTCGATAAACACCCTTGGGTTAGCCACGATCCTCTCGTACTTCTTGTGTATTACATTATACCTTTCCCGGATTGAAGTAAATCTTTCTTTGATTCTGGACGCAAGCGTTACGTTCACGTATTCAATGGCTTCCTTAATCCTGGCCTCTACTTTGGGTCTCATCTCCTCTATATACTCCACGACCTCGTCATATTTCTCACGGGCGAACTTTTCAGCCTTTGCGTAGCGCTCTTTCAATTGATGTTTCTGGATGAATTCTTGAACGTCTTTACGCGCCATAAACTTTAGGTAAGTCTCGTTAACCAACGTCCTTCCTTCGCTGAGTTTCAACAGAGTGATGTTCATCGCTTTGTCAAGCAGAGGTAGAGAAACGTTCTTGGCTTTGACAAGATAGAAGACGGTCTTGTTGTGCATAAACTTGACATAAGGATAGAAGATAGCAGCCAATTCCTTAGCGGCGATGTAAGTGATGTTAGCTGTCTGGTTGTACACCGAAATAGTTTCTCCTGTTATGTTCATCAGGGTCTTGTTCAGCTTTTGAAGCTCCTTCTTCCATTCTGCCACCTTGATGTTAAATTTTGATTGGATTTCGTTCAACTTCTCGTTTATTTTCTCCTGCACTTGTTCTTTGGTCTGGTAGTACTTCCGCTCTAAGAATTCTTTAGCTTTGATGGAGTTGCGTTCTGCGAGTTCGTAAACTTCAAAATAGAGCTCCTCTAAGGTTTTCTCCTTGTTCTTATGATACCACACTTTCACCGTGTACACAGCCCCCCTAACAAACACCACAGTCTTGTTCACATATCTCTGAACCAATACTTTCCCTTTCAGGAAGCTCTCTTTTATCTTGGGCAGGAGAGTCTTGTTTAGGTAACCCAAGTAACGCACTCCACGGAGGACCATTGCACGGGTCTTGTTGAAGCCACTAAGCGTTACATTGCGCGTCATGTTGTAGATGTGCAGGGTGTAGTTGCGACTCAGGTTATAGTACTTGTGGTAGTATCGTAAAGCAAGACTGCGGGTCAAGTTGTAGTACTGAAGAGTGTAGTTCCGCGTGACATTGTAATAATGAAGGGTGAGGCTACGTGTGGCGTTGACGTACCTAATGGCCAGCACTTTAGTGCGGTTAACTAGTGCCAATGTGAAATTGTACGCCCTCAGAGTCGCGTTCTTGGTATCATTAAAGAGTTCCAATGCTCGTAAGGTGACATTGTTGTAGAGTTGAATTCCACGCGTGGTGATATTCTTGTATAGTGCAATCGCGCGGATGGTGACATTCTTGTACAGTGCAATCGCGCGGATGGTGAGATTCTTGTAGAGGTTAACACCGCTCAAAGAAATATTCTTGTATAGTTGAAGTCCACGGACGGTGATATTGTTGTAAAGTTTCTTTGCATGAATGGTGAGGTTCTTGAACAGAATCATTGCTCGCTGAGTGACATTGTTGTAGATGGCCAGTCCATGCTTGCTTGAGAACTCGTAGGCCTTGGTAACGATCTCTTCGTATGTCATATTCTCGTACTGTCTCATTTTCGCAACCAATACTTTGACTTTGTTGGTCAGCTTCTCTCGGTAAATTTGAACTCTTTCAGTGGCTTTTTCCTTCAGCTCCTCGTACATCTCCCTCGCCAGATCTTTGTAATGGTTGTACACGGCAACTCCTTCATCACGATGTTGACTGTAAAACGCCTGTGCATGCTTCTTTAAGAACTTGTAAACTTGAATGGTCTTGTTAACAGTGATGTTTTTGTAGAGAACAATAGTCACGAACGACATCTTTCTCAATTTCCTTTCCCAGTGAAGGGTGGTGTTCTTGGCCAAGACTCCATACTTGATGAATACGCGTCTAGTCTCGTTTCCAATGGCAATGAATTCTTCGATAAATGCCTCTTTGGAAATGTTCGAGCGCAGAAGGTTGCTAGCGATCCTCAAGACCCGCTGAGTAAGGTTGAATAGGTCCTGCAGTTCTTTCTGTACCATCAATGTAGCGTTGTCAATGTAGTATTTCAGGAAAAGTGCTCTCTGTTTGATGTTGAAAGCTCGAATACGCTGCACGAGGTTCTCCCACTTCTCTTCTAGTTTAAGGGCATCGATTTTACCCTTCAGATCTATGTCCGCCCATGCGGATTTCACAGGACGAATAAGATCCAGGGCGCGAAGTTGTTTGGTAACGTTTAAGATCTCTGCGGTGATATTTTTGCCAATGACCTGGATTCTCTTGATTGACATTTCCAGAAGCTCGTTAGGGCGTAGCTTCAGAAGCTCATGGAGGGTCTTGTTCAATGCTGTTATAGACCTGTTATACACCAGAGAAGCATGGTTACTCAGGTTGAAGTGGAGAGACTGGTTCAACACTTTCTTGGTAATATTGAATAACAGGATGCTCTTTTTAATGGTCAAATCTACGATCTCTTCAGGACTCCTCCTTGCATTTTCGTGGATGAAGTTAACGACAGCGTAGATATTAGTGCTAAGTGTGTGGCCCACCGACTTCAAAGCTTGCGATGTGAATGTCAAGGAAATGATTAGAGCTTTATCCATTGCGTGACCGATGGCAACGTGACGGATGGTTATGTTTCGTAGTTGGTACATCATATCTAACGCCATTGGGACAAGTGGTGTGACAATGGGCTTCAGATATCTGGTAACATCATTGCTTAGTTCCACGGCAACCTTGCTGATGGGTTGGACAATCTCAAGCACCAAAGGATAAGCCTTCCCTTTAAGTGAAAGAAGGGCTTTCGTTATAAGGTTAATAAGAGGGCGATGTGTGTTCAGCAGCTTGGCGTAAGTTGTTACAGTCACCTTCCTGACCTTGATAGCAATGGTTCTGACTTCCCTGCTTACGTTCTTGACCAGATAAATGGCCTGGATAGTTACATTTCGCAGCAGCTTGGGAAGAATTCTTGTCAAATTCCTTGTAAAATTCACCGCTTTCTGGTGGATAGCGCAGGCCTTCTTGTGAAGTTCCTTAAGCTGTTGGCGGAGGGTCGTGTTGAGCTGCTTGAAGTGAAGTTGGACTGTCTCGTTAAGTAACTTGAAGTGTTCTTCGATGGTCTTGTTGAGAAGAGTAATGTTGCGCACACGCAGTGTCAAATTCTTGGCAATGATGGTTAAATTCTTCAGAGTGCAAGACCCATTGAATCCACATGTGAAATCCTTCACCTTCAGCATGTACTCATCGAAAAGAACGCCAACTTTCTGGTTACGGATCTCGAGGTCTCGCAGCTTGACGACGAGTTCGCGTGTCTTTACTTCTACTTTTTTAATAAGATCTGCCGTGATTTCCTTCACTCTAAAAGACACACGTCTAGCGATGTCCCCAAGTTTTTCCCCACGAACCGAAAGAGCACTCACCATAACCGACACATTTTTCGCCCAGACGTTGATATCTCGACTGATGTTCTTAAGATGCAGGGTTACATTGCCAATAATGGGCGGCAACACCTCTTTGCGGAAACGTTTGTAAGCTTCTGAGGCGTTCCGGCGAATCCTCTTGTATAGCTCAGTGGCGTTACCCAATATCTGCTTATAAAGTACAGTTGCATTAGGCATCACTATTATAAGATGTTTCACGGTGTCATTGAGGCCTTTGAGCGTGATGTTGTAAAGTCTTTGAGTAATGTTCTCGACCATTGTTGTCCCGTTCTGGAAAAGTCCTTTGTAGTCGTAATTCTTCATCTGAGCGTACAGCTTCAAAGCTTGAGGTCTGATTTTGGCGTCTAGTTTCTTTACAATGGCATCAATTTCTTTGGTGAAGTTTTTCGCTTTTTGAAGAGTTAAATTGTAGAATTTTAAAGTGACGTTCGTGATAAAAGTCTGGAGGCTCTGTACTTTACCTACAAGGTTGTTTACTGAAGTCGTATTCCACGTCAGAGAAACACGGCTTGCCTCTGCGTCCAGGAGGTAAACCAAACGGGATTCGTTGACCACATTCACGCCGAATTTTCGCTGAAGAGTCACCTGGAGGCGCTTGTCTTCTGGCATCTCACCAACAACCTGCCCTGAAATTCTTGGAGTCAGAGTCACGTTGAACACGATGCTCCTTGAAGCAGGGTTAAATCTTAAGAACCACCCTGCTTGGTTGTTTTGGTAACTCACAAAACTGCTAACAACATAGTTCTTCCAGTCGAATCTTCCAGTGAAACCAACGGTACGATTGAAGGCTAGAAGCGTCAGGAACAGGGTCTTAGTTGCGACGTCAACTCTTTCGGTGAAAATGAAGGTTCTCTTGAGCATCGTTACGCCAGACTTGAAGGTCTTGGTAAGCCTGTCATACGAGTAGACCAGCTGAAGTGACTTCTTGAAACCCTTCAAGTCCATAGCAATTTGCATGCCTTCGCTTGTGTCCCAGCTAGCATCGAAGACCACTGGTGCATTCGGCAATACGTCAACAGAAACCAGAAGTCTTTGTTCGTCCTTTCTGAAGTCGATCTTGTGATTCCATGTTCTCTTGAAGGCCCCAATTTCGGAAGTGAAAAGCAGTCCGTTCTCTCTTATCAGCAGGCCTTTAACTGTCATAGGATAAGCAGGAAAGATTTCAAAGCGGCCACCGTATTCTCCTGTGCTCTTGCTGTAGGAGAACCAATTTTCAATCTTCTTGTTGAGAAACTCCACACTGCTTTCAATTGAGATACCATCCTCTGTTTCCCAAGAGGTTGTCCACGTGATTGGCTTTCTTGGAAGCAGCTCTAGTTTGACCCTAACGGACTTACTTTGCTTAAACCAGATTAATGAATGCGTCAATGTCTTCTCAGGCAAGTACTCAACGGTGACAACGCTGGAGAGTTCTTCACTGTTGTTTCTGTAAGCACCAGTCAGTGAGACCATCTTGCCTTTGGAGTAAATGAAAGATAACCTGGCTTCATGATAGGAGTCCTCGGTACTGGAATAGTTGTTGTACGCCGCATCCCAGCCACATTCATAGGCACGTCCCATCAGCCTAACATTGTACTGGAAGCCAAGTGAGGAGCTTCTTTCTTCTTTCGACAAAATTATCTTGGAGCTATCGAAGAAGACACTTTGGCTTCCATTTCTTAGCATTCGAACCATAATAAGCTCTTTCGCACCCTCAGACTGTGTGAGCAAAGTTGTCTGCCATTCAGCAGCAAAGCGGCCAATGTGGGAACGGAACTCGATCATCTTACGTTGGGTGTTATTTAAGAGGGTTACAGCTGATTTTGCTACAACATCTTGGTTCCAGAATAGGAGGACAGCAGCTTCTTTCACGGTTTTGCCATTGAGCCAAGTTCCCTCAACGCCAATTCGCTTCTGCAAAGCAGTGGCGTTGAATCCAATGGCCTTCTCTGTCATGTTGCGGAAGTACAGAGATGCACCGACTGATTTCTTTACTACTGTCGTATTGAAGTGAAGGCTCTTCAGCTCAGTTGTGTGGAAGAAACTGAACCATGATTCCAAGTAGGTAGTTCTGTTGAACTTGGCAGTTAGGCGGTTGGCGCATTCGACTCGGTTCTTAAACCACTGCGTCTTCAATTCACCAGTTCGGTTAAGGACATTGATATTCAAGGCCATGCTCTTCTCAGTCGAGCTGTTTGTAAAGGATACGCAGATTTTCCCATGCGACCGACCGAGGTACTCTGGATACAGACAGGCGCTCTTTTGAGTTGTCAGGTTCTGGAACAATCCAACAAGGGCGACAGTATAATTCTGATAGGCAGCGCTAATGACAAGTTTCCTCTGCTTTTCCTGGAAAACGATTTTGCTCTCCAACTCAAAAGACTTGTTGCAACAGTTGACGTTTAGACGAAGTCCCATGTTCGTTGGTTCGGTGAAATAAATCAAGGAGGAATTCATGGTCTTGTTCATCACAGCAAGATTGAACTGAAGTCCCTTCTTAGAATTGGTGTTCAATAGAGTCCAAATGGCTTCCACGGTCTTGTTGACGGCTGAAGCATTAAACTTGATGGATCTTCCATTTTCGGTCTTCAAGTAGCTCCACGTAGCATCAACAGTCTTGTTCATTGCAGAGGCACTGAACTTGACGGATCTTCCATTTGCGCTCTTAAGGTAAGTCCAGGTGGCTTCCACGGTCTTGTTGACTGCTGAAGCATTAAACGTGATGGATCTTCCATTTTCGGTCTTCAGGTAGCTCCAGGTAGCATCTACAGTCTTGTTCATTGCAGAGGCACTGAACTTTACGGATCTTCCATTTTCGCTCTTAAGATAAGTCCAGGTGGCTTCCACGTTCTTGTTGACGGCTGAAGCATTAAACTTGATGGATCTTCCATTTTCGGTCTTCAGGTAGCTCCACATAGCTTCTACAGTCTTGTTCATTGCAGAGGCACTGAACTTGATGGATCGTCCATTTTCGCTCTTAAGGTAAGTCCAGGTGGCTTCAATAGACTTGTTCATTGCGGAGGCATTAAACTTGAGGGACTTCCGATCTTCCTGCTTCATGTAACTCCAGAAGGCTTCTACAGTCTTGTTCATGGCCGAGGCGTTAAACTTGATGGCTCTCTCATTCTCATTCGTCAAGTAGCCCAATGTGGCTTCAATAGTTTCCTTCATAGCAGCGGCCTTGAACTTCAGGGATTTCTCATTTTCGCTCTTCATATAACTCCAGATAGCTTCAATGGTTTTGTTCATCACAGAGGCATTGAACACAATGGCGCTCTCTTTCTCGTCCACCAAGTAGCTCAAAACAACCTCAACAGTCTTGTTTACAGCAGAGGCCTTAAACTTCAAGGATCTCTCATTCTCTTTCGTCACGTACTTCCAGATAGCTTCCATAGTTTTGTTCATGGCGGAGGCATTAAACTTGATAGATCTTTCGTTGTTTTGCTTCAAATAACTCCACACAGCTTCCATAGTCTTGTTCATCGCAGATCCCTTAATCTTGATCGCTCTCTCATACTCGTTCTTTGAGTAACTCATGAAAGCTTCGACAGTTTTATTCATGGCAGATGCATTGAACTTGATTGATGGCCCATTCTCGCTTTTCAAGTAGCTCCAAATGACCTCTGCACTTCTGTTGAACCCAGTGGCATTAAACTTTATAAGCTTCTCGTTGGTGAGGTTTGTGAAAGTCCAAGCTACGTCTATCGTCCTGTTAAGGCCAGACAAATTGAACTTGATAGCCTTCTCGTTGGGGAAGTTCAGGAAAGACCAGGAGGACTCGATGCTCTTATTGACAGCGCTGGCTCTGAACTTCAAGCTCCTTTCATGCATTAAGCTGATAAAGGTCCAAGTTGCGTCGATAGTCTTATTTTGTACCTTGGCGCTGAATTTCAAGCCCTTCTCGTTTGTTAGGTTAACGATGGTCAAAGTTGTTTCGACGGTTTTGTTAAGAACATTGGCTTTAAACAGCAAACTCTTCTCTTTTTCCAAGTTGAGAACAACCCAAGTGGCGTTGATGGTCTTGTTGAGAACGTTGGCTTTAAATAGCAAACTCTTCTCCTTCCCCGAGTTAAGGAAACTCCAAGAAGCGTTGATGGTCTTGTTAAGAGCACTACCCTCGAACTTCAGACTCTTTTCATTGGCCAAGTTAAGGAACGACCATTTGGCATCGATGGTCTTGTTGAGAACACTGGCGTTGAACTTTAGACTTTTCTCAGTAGCCAAGTTGAGAAAGCTCCAGGTCGCATCTATGGTCTTGTTAAGAGCACTGCCATGGAATTTCAATCCTTTTTCGTTCGTTAAATTGAGGAAGGACCACTTGGCTTCAAAGGTCTTGTTAAGGGCAGTAGCGTTAAACTTCAGACTCTTCTCACTGGGCAAGTTGACTATACTCCAAGTGGCATCAATGGTCTTGTTGAGAGTACTGGCCTGGAATTTCAATCCTTTTTCGTTTGTGAGGTTAAGGAAAGTCCATTTTGCGTCAAAGGTCCTGTTAAGAGCGCTGGCGTTGAACCTCATACTCTTCTCGTTGGCCGAGTTAAGGATACTCCATGTGGCATCAACGGTTTTGTTGAGAGCTCGGGCGTGGAATTTCAAACCTTTCTCGTTTGTCAAGTTGAGAAGGGTCCACGTGGCGTCCACGGTTCTATTTAGCACAGATGCATTGAAACGGACTCCTCTCTGTCTTCCGATATTGAAGTATGACCACATGACTTCAGCCGTTCTGTTAAAGCCAGTGACATTGAAACATAATCCTTTCTCTTTTCCTGCGTTGACGTATGACCACATAGCCTCTACGGTTTTGTTTAAGGCGGTTGCATTAAGGATGACGCTCGTCGCATCGGGGAAGGTTCGAAGGACCAGGGCACTCTGCATTGTGTAATTCATGGCCGAGGCATTCATTCGCAATCCTTTCTCTTTTCCAAAGTTGACGTAGGACCAAACTGCCTCGATGGTCTTGTTGACGACAGATGCATTGAACTTCAAGCTTTTTCCAGTTGTCAAATTCAGGAGAGTCCAAGCCGCTTCCATTGTCTTGTTAAATCCCGTTGCATTGAATCTCAGCCCCTTTTCAAGGTCGGTATTAACGTATGTCCAAGCAGCATCGATCGTCTTGTTCAGAAGCAATCCGTTGAATTTGACGCCTTTCTTCTGAGTGAAGTTGAAGTAACCCCAAACAGCTTCTGCTTTGCTTCCCAGGACAGTAGCATTTGCTTTCAAGGACTTCTCGTTGGTAGAGTTGACAATACCAGTGTACCAGCTGACTACACGGTTCTTGTTGTCATGGGTGGCTGTGAAACGAATACCTTTCTCGTTTCCACTCTCGGCGTAGGAACCGCGAAGGGTAAACGACTGCTGGCAAGGACGAGCAAACAAACGGAGGACTCCCTCCTTCTGAGATTTCAGGTGTCTGCCGGTGAGGTCGATTCCTGCCTTGGTTGGTTCGTTGTTGAAAGTGAATACGAAGTTGTTCTCCTCATCACCAAGGTTACCACTGAACTTGATCTCGGTCTTTGTGCAGGTATGGTTCGCAACGAATCCGACGCTCTTCTTGGCGATGTCAATCTCTCCTGCTGCGTACAGGTACTTTTCAGGCCAGTACGTGATGTTATTGACAAAGCCATACACACCAGGCTTCTTATAGAGCTTCGTCAGCTGCTGGATGCTGTAGTTCCTGTAAGACGCAGACAGCTGGATGCCAAGGTCTCGCGAAAGGCTCTTCTCTGTGTTATTAAAAAAGTGACCATTGAGGACGATTGGGTACCCAGTGACTGCATCTTTAACAGAGTATGTCAGGTTCAGAGCATGCGTGACGTTGTTGTAGGTAGCATCAAACTTGCCGAAACTTACTCCGAGTGCTCCCGTTGACATACTGAATAGTTTACCATCTTCTTTGAACCACAGCGTAGCATTAGCGTCGAAGTTTCTCTCCCACGTTGCTCCTGGAGTTGACATCGAAGCGATGATGTCGTACTCGTTTTCATCTTCGGTTTGCATGCGTTCTACGAGCAGCTGATATTTGGTGAGCTTGGGATCAGTACGCTGCATCGAGAGACTGTAAGACGCTGGGCCAGAGAGTGGGAAGAAGGGAGCGTTCAGGTCTCGGTAAGACAAAGGAATCGATAGCTGGCCACAGAACCTAAGTCCAAGGAGACGCGTCAAATTCAGGCAGGGAGAAGGCTGTAACAAGAAATAAATTGACAAGTGAGATGATTAGAATCAAAACAATGAAACGCAAGAGTGAGATTAAAATGCACTTGCTGGAATCAAAGTCTCGCATTCGCATCATCTAACAAACTTAAACTCGTTTTCGACTTTTGGATGTGGTGTCGAGTTTTGAACTTTTGATCGAGTTTACTAGACTGTAGAAAGCAAGCTCCAGGTCAAAAACTATCATGAACAATTCTCCAAGGAGTGAACAATCTAATAATACGGCAGCAGAAGGTTTCCATCCTGTACGATAACAAGCTCTAATTATCTATTCTTAATTTAGGTTACAAATATATTACTTCAAAAAGGGATGAACAGAATGTTTGATCATTTACCTCTATTCTTCTTGGAGTTCCTTCAATGGCCAATTTCTCATCGTTGAGGGTGGTGAAAAGTGACGAACTGCAAAAAAAATACAAATTATGTCAATAACGTCTTGGGTTTTGATACCCAACTTTTGATTTTTAAGGAATCCACATATTCGTTCATTCCTTTGCTCTCTACCATTCTGAATGTTTGTTCGTTTAATCATCCTCACTCAACAGAATTGATTTCGCGTGTGCAGTATAATGAAAAATGTGCTTTACTTACGATACGTTGACGAACTGAACGGGATCCTCAGGAACGCCAATTTCAAACTTCAATATTTCGCCTTGAGAGTAAGTAGCATTTCCCTTGATCTGAGTCACAGTGTATAAAGACGAGTTGACAAGAATACCAGCCTCTGCATGGACAGCACTCACTCCCATACGACCAGAGATGTCTACAACAGCGCTGTGTAAAACAAACTTTGTCAGCATCTCAACACTTTCAGAACTCAAGAGTACATTGTCGTCTTTTATCTTTTATTAACGCTTTGGAAATCATAAGGACACTTCTTCATCAATACCAGCATAAATAATATCGCCAGATTTGCTTCTGAGGAGCTTCTGTAGAGTTAAGAAACTATTTATATACGTTATCGCATAGGAATGGCCAAATAAATACCAACTTCAAAACGTTCGACGTTTTCACGTTTCTCCCTTAGTTGTGTCATAGCTAAAACTTTTAACTGCTTATTATGCCTCCTCCCTTCTTTGAAAATTTACTTGAATTCATCTAATTGGTGACCTAAAAGTAACTTGTGTATCAGCACGAGATTCCCTTTAACTTTGATGAGACAAGCGCTTTAGAATTCCTTCCTACCTTGGCTTGACGTGGCCCCGTACATCAAAGCTCATTTTCCCCCAGAACATATTCCTGATGTCAAATTTACCAGCGAGTTCCACAGATGCCACTGTAGTTCCCTTGGCGCTGAGTTTGAGGGGCAGACCCAAGATGGTGGGGACAGTAGTCTGAGCGTCAAGGAACATCATGCTTTTGCTAAAAGTCTTCTTGCCTCCCTTTGCCAGCATCAACAGAAAATCGATCATGTTCACATTGTCGATTTCGTCATTTAACCAGCTGATGTCATCGAAACTGGCGAGTCTCAGTTCATTGCCAAACATCTTTACAGAAACAGCTCCGGAGGGGTGGTGCTTGCGAATGTCCATCTGTGAATGAAAGAAGGCGCGAACAAATAAGATTCCACAAATACAAATTGGGATAATTCCATTACCTTTCAATTCAAGGATGCGTTTACGCTTTTTCTGTTAATAACGAGAATTTAAAAAATACCGCGAAAGAGACCATATCCCTTCCGCTAAAAAGGGATGCGAAAGTTAATTTTCGTCTAGTTGGAGCATGTTCTCCTATTTTTGGATTGCCAGTTGCAACAAAGAGCGTGTACATAAAACTAAGGTGCATCATAGCGAAAATATTCATCACCAGAAACATTTTGTCTCATTAACTGTTAACCCTTCAACCCCTAGTATGAAAGAACAAATTCTCCTATCCTGCCCCCATACTTTTCTTATAAAAGTACTGTGGAGAAGTTATTAAATATCAAGAAAATTCACCTTGGGTGATCATATCCTTAATTCTCATGACCTCAGGGGTCTTATAAGCATTGATATTACAAGGAGAAATTTGACGATGATCACTTAAAGGGTTAATAACGAGAATTTCAAAAATACCGCGAAAGAAACTTTATCCCTTCTGCTAAAAAGCCTTGCGAAAGTTAATTTTCGTCTAGTTGGAGCATGTTCTCCCATTTTTTGATTGCCAGTTGCAACAAAGAGCGTGTACATAAAACTCAGGCGCATCATAACGAAAATATTGATCACCACCATTTTTCCTCATTCACTGTCAATTACCGTTCGATGCAGTTTGTTAAGATGTTTCTCCACTCTGTTGATGTCCTCCTTGATTCCAAGGCTCCTCTTTCCTCTTAATGCTTTATTGACGGTCCTCTCCTCCTTATCTCTCTCCTCGTGAGGCTTCAAGTTGAACATCTTCATGATGCGGTCATCAGGGAAGTAGCCGTCATCTCCAAAGAATTGTTCGATCAAGACCTCCACGCCTTCGAAGCGCGCACCGGTCTCCAGGACATTAATAGATGCACCCAAGACATCGACAGTGACGTTGAACATGGCGCTGCGGGGGAAGAAGCTACTGGGATGATAGATGAGATGACTTTGGGCTGATCCACCAAATCTCAGAACATCTGCAAGATAAAAAACAAAATTATATATTACTAAACGGCGTTTGAAAAGGAAGATAGACAAGAAGTATTGGTTGTAACAAGACTATGCGAAAATTCAATTGACAAAATGTACACCCGAAATTCGTACCGTTACAGCTCGGTTATGCTTTTGTGGACTGTTTTGTTGCGCTCAAAAAGAGAGTTCCAACCGCTAAGACCGTGAATAAATTATTATTAAAAACTATTGTGGTTTATTTATGTTTTACAATGTAAAGGTAGTTTTTTTGGATAAAATCCGAAAGTGTGAACGGTCTTTCACGGAGATAAGCAGCAATGACCTGAAGTGGTATTTATTATGCTGAAAAAGGTGGTCCGCCTTTGAATGAGAAGATGCTGACGTCCTTTTGTTTAGTTAAAAACCATCGGTCCTTTAATGGTGCTGCTCTATTTTGCTTTTTGCAAACATTTAATACCAGACGACACCTTAAACAAACATTTTTAGGGGAAGTTATCGGACGGTTCTTACCGCTGTAGAATGATCCTTCCCAGGCACGCGAGAACCTCAGCCTGTTCAGATTGAACTCACGAAGCTTCATTCCGTTGAGGGCATTTTTCATTATCTCAGCCTGTGGCAGACCGTGTACCGGTTCAGTTGATTCCATGGCGTTCGTCATGTGCGACCACACAAATGATCCAACCTGGTTGTTGACTTCGTTCTTCAAGATGTCAGCAACGCGTCTGAAGACTTCAGGGCTGGGACACTTTATAACAGCGAGGTAGGCTGCAATACGGATTTCCACATCCAGATCATGATTGCCATAGATCGACAAAAGGTTCTCCGCCATTTCATTGTTACAGGGTAAGCGTCGGAGGGATTCCAACGCTGCAATGCTCATGTTGACTGGTGCGTCAAGGTTAAGGGCGCATTTCAGCAGGACATTTTCAGCACGCACAGGACGACCCGCGTTTCCAATGGCCTTCAGAGTAACTAGAATGTTCTCGTACTCTTCTGGTGTTATGCCTTCGCATCTGGCTCCCAGGCGAGATATCAAGAAGTTTTCAGCTCTGGTGATTGGGTTGTGTTTGTCCTAACAATAGAGAAAAGAGTGACGAAACAAGTTCAGGTATTTAGAGTTCTTGCAGTGACTCTCATGCTACGCGTCTCTATCGCTACATTCAGTGAAAACCCGAAATTTTGTGCAGTACTTTTAGCAATGAATGAATCCTAAATGCAATATGGTTCGAGTCTGTAGAAGAAATCCCGCAGTATGACCATGCAACTGAAGATCTCGAGTAGTTCTTATGCGTTGAATAGTTTGTTTTTAAATATTTTGCCAATTTATTTGGGAATTTTCATCAATGCCCCGAACGTGGGCATCCGTTACTTGCTACTCGACTCCGTTGATTGTGAACTTTAAGGTTGCAATTTACACCCACAAGCTGTTGGGAGCTTATGGGCGGCAACCCCTTATAGCCCCAATATTGTCATGTATATTCTCCTTACTGACCTACATATAACAATTACGGTATTAGTTAGGAGAATTTACTTGCACATCAAGGGTGAATGTTTAAGACTTTAAAGGGGCAGTATCACGAAAACTTGCTGTCATTTCAAAACCCAAAATGTTTGACTGTCAGCAGAAACAACAAAATAATTGTCAAGTTTGTTAAAAATTATCACCCCAGTGCAATAAAACTGTCGATTAGTGCTTCTGGCCAGAGACAGAGCAGGCTGGTTTGGATTGAAACTTGAAAAATATTAGGCTATGTTTTTCAAGTTCTCGCATTTTTGTTTCCAAAATGCGCTAGAACAGATCACAAGTTGTTTCTTTTAAGAATTGAGTTGATTTCGTTCCTCTCGTCATTCTAGAATTATTTGGCAAGGTGATTGAAGGTCTTATTTCATCATTTTCAATAAAAGATATCAAAACCCCATGACACTTCCCCTTTAACTATAAAGCAATTGCCGGGTTGAAATAATTTCTTGTACTTTGGCACTCTAATGAAACTTGTAAATCTTGAATTATCGTACACTAACCTTGCCATCACACTGACGAGGGCTGCTCTCGCAGACCTTATGGATGAGTGTTCCGAGAGTCAACATGGCTGTTCTTCCTGGGTTCTCCTCGCAGAGCTCTAACACATGCGCAATCGTCTCCTTTGATGGATTTGCCGCCAAGGCCAGGCCGGCTAAGAACATGTTACCGCGTTCATGGCTGACCAATTTGTTCTTAATAGCATGACTCATCACTTTAGCGCATCCACCAGTGCCGCAGTGAGGCAGGGCATCGTAAAAGTACTCACTAAAAAAAGAAATTGTGAACAAGATAAGCAAACTACGTTGAGCACCTCCTATCATAGCGACACCTAATGGAGAAAATTAAGCAAATTACCTAAAATCCCGGGGTTTGTTGTTGTTGTTGTTGTTGTTATTTCCCAAATTGTTTTAAGGTCTTTGCAAGGTCTACAACGCAGTTTGATCTGTTCGGAATTTTTAACAGAAAATTTTAGATAACCGAATTTTATCTTCCGAATTTCCAAGCTATTATACTTTTTGCGAAAAAAAAAATATCGGCTCCATTTCACTGTAAATACCATTTCTGTCCATCCAAAAACAAAAGGAATTATAAGTTCTAGTGTTACGAAACTATGAGATAAGTTCACTAAGAGAAAACAGAAAGAATCCGTAGACTTGCTACAAGTCGACCTCGCGAGTTTGGCGAGCAGAGCGAGCTTTTTATGAGCTTTTTTAGACCGCATCGCGAGAGGTTTAAAAGTCTATTGAATCCGTTAATCTTCTTAAACCTTGCAGTCGCTTTTGTTTGTTATTCTTCGGCGTTTTTCTGATCCAGATATCAAGCAGTGATTCGTAGTTTCTTCTTTTTACAGAGACCGTTCATTATCTCGGACTTTCCACTTCATATTTATGTCTTGTATTTCCTTCAGAAAATTCGCAACGCAAGAAGCGAGCCCGCTGTAGCTCAACAGCAGCGTTTTATGAGAATCAATCAGATCATGCGATTTCTCATATTTTGTAGTATACTTACTGCATCTTTTCATCCTCCTCTTGGTGTACTTTCTGCCAAAGGGTCTCCATAGCTGGGGTGTTTAACCTACGGATGCTGAACACGAGATCAGAGAAGTGCTGAGCTGAGTCTGGCTTGGTGCTTTTACGCGAGTCTTGGCTCAGCCGGAGGACGAGGTAGAACGCGTCCCTGATACCTTCCTGGTTTGACTGTGGCACAGCATGAGCGTACTTCAATGAAACAGAACGAAATCCCCCTGAAAAACAAACGCAAATGTTTATTACGAGAGCGTTTTTGTAACATTCGAACGAAAGTTGAAGCAATATCTTAAAAGCGTCAACCTCGAAAAAGCACCGAGTCCCTCGACCACAACAACAACAGACTTTAAAGAGCGATAAGTCGACGAAAACGTCACTTGAAAATATAAGTTTGATTATCCTGATTCTTTCAACTTTTACAATATGGCCGAACTATCCAGTAACAGAACTCGTTCAAGTGAAGACAAAGTGAAAAATTTACCGTTATGTTCCCACGTTCTTCACAAAATCTTGAAGTTGTCGGTTGTTTGCCGAAGACGGCGAAGAAATTTGCTAAAATTTATAACGTACGTGTAGGCCCTTTGTTTTTTGTCATTACATCCTATTGTTTTGTGCCGTTCTCGCTATTGAAACTCCCTAGTTTTCTTAGGAGGTGAATTAAGCTACATACCAACAGCTACTCGTTCAGGTTGAACATGCTTGATAGACTGCAAATCCAGCACCTGCCTAAAATTAATAATTGAACACGAATGAATGCTTGGAAAAATAGACTTATTACACATATGCTATAGCTAAGTTTTTAATAAATGGAACTCCCGTTTCGAAGTTGACAGCTACTTTGCTGGTATTCTTTCCAAGCACAAAAGATCGTTTTTACGAGGTCGGTAAGTACCTTGATAACTTTTTGTGTGCACGTCCAGCAGCTATCAATCCAGTGAATGGCGCGAAAATTTTGCGATTAACTTTTAACGTGTAGATCTAACGTTCGAGTCTATGAATGAAATGCGGAAGTGCGACACTTTTCTGTTGCTGTGTTATGTTTTATTCTCTGGTGGTTTTGCCATATGGGTCTGCGAATGAAATCCCACATTAAACCACTGAATCAGCTCTTTCCTGTGGTGCCGTTTATTACGCTGGATAAGTGGTTCTAACTTTTGAGTCTGTGGAAGAAATCGTCAAGAATGACCATTCGAATATAGCTGATGAGCATTTCTTTTCCTGTGGTACTGTTATTACTATATTGAAGAAGGTGATTTTATGTGTAGATGAAATCCTAAAGTATGACCATTCAAATGAGCAGTATTTCCCTGTGGTACTATTAATTATGTTGCACAAGGTGGATCTAACTTTTGAATCTGTGAAAGAAATATTGAAGCATGACCATTCAAATGAAAGCTACTGAGCAGTACTTTTCTGTGGTGCTGTTTATTATGCTGTACAAGGTGATTGTAACATTTGAGTCTGTGGGTGGAATCCTAAAGTGTGACCATTCAAATGAAAGCTACTGAGCAGTACTTTCATACTATGTATTCTGCTGTACAAGGTGCTTCCAACTTTTGCCGCTGTACATAAAACGCTAAACTGTGAACACGCTTAAATGATCGACATTGAGCTATGCGCTCTGGTGGTACTGTTCCTTTTTGCCAAGCAAAAAGCTTTGAGGACTGTCCCGGTCTAAACGCATACCTTGTAGTGGTGATGGCTCCAGATGCGTTCTTATATCCCGCTGAGAAAGGTCTGAAGAGATGCTGTTCCTCGCACACTACCTTCTGTGTGCGCGTCTTTGCAGTCAGGTACACTTTGCAAGAACTGTGGGAATTCAGCAGGCTTAGTGGCTGGGAAGAAAAAAGTGAATGATCTGAATGTTAATTCTCCTGACCGACTGCCATACATTTCTTTTTAAAGTTAGTTCACAGAGTTTGATGTTCGGATCAAGCACTAACCAACAAATTTTAATAGAAAGCTTTTGGAATTAACGAAGAATTCCGAATTCCATGCCCAATCTATGTTCATCGTCGAAGTTCTACGAAAGTTACAGAAGATTCCCAAAAATGTTCAGTTAGAATTCTGAATTTTGAAGAATAATGTTCACATTGAAACGAAGGCTATTCGGATGACCCAGGAATTTCCGAAGATTCTCCGAAGACTTCAGAATATTTTCCGCCTTTGTTTTGCTATCATACCTTCTCTTCGTAGGAATGCACGTGGATTCCGATGTCAGTCTGTGCTCGGTCGGTACATTCCGTCAAGTTTCGTGTCTTGTAGATAACTTTGGGGCGACCGCTGAGGTGGCGAGATTTGATCTCATAATGGGCCTTGCATTTGCCAACAACATCATCCTATTAATCAAGAACAGGGAACTAAGTTAAGATATGATTTCTACGTAGACAAGACAAAAAGCTATAGTTTAATTGAGCACAACTTTCCTACGATCCTTTTCAATAGAACCTCCTCCAGTTATTTTGGTTTGAACTCTTCATTCACGTGACCTGTTAAATATGGTTGTGACTGCTAAAATCTTTAAAATTTTGGGACCGCTTGTCTGCGGAAGTGAGAGTTTCCAAGTTATGATGTTTAGAAACCCTCCACAGCAACAATATTGTAGTTAAGATAAATCTTCTCCAAATTTTGAGTCTGTGGATGAAATCCAAAAGTGTGAGCCGTTCAAATGAACGTTACGAAGAACTATTTTTCTGTGGGTATGTGTAATAATGTCGCATAAGATTGTCTCAACTACTGAATTAAATCATTCAGATGAAAGCTATCGAGCAGTACTTTTCTCTAGATCTGTTTATATGTTGTGCAATGTGCTTCTATCTTTTGGATCCGCAGAGTGAACATTAAATTACAAAGGCAGTTCTAACTTGTTAGAATCCCTAAGTGTGCTGTTATCAAGTCAAATCTCTCACCTCCTCCAAGATGGCACGCTTATCAACAAACTGCACTTGCAGCGCACTTAGGATACCCCTCTTGATGTTCAAGACATGAGAAGGCTCCTCTGGATGTGCGAGGATCTCGGTGATGCGACCTCGGTCAGTTCTAAATACAAGATCTTGAGCTTCAAGCTCTTCAGCAAAAGCTGGTGATCCCTGAGATATAGCATATCTCAAGGGACCTGGGTTCTTGCTCTGGGCTTCCCAGAGCTCAACTGTGTCGAGCTGTAAAGAACAAACAAAGCAGATAGAGAATTAACCCTTTAACCCCTGATATCATAGAACAAATTCTCCTATCTTGTCCCTACACTATTCTTATAAAAGTACCGGCGAAAAGTCATTACAATATCAAAATAGTTCACTTTGGGTGATTATATCCTTAATTCTCTTGACCTCAGGGATTGAATAAACATTGATACACAAGGAGAAATTTCATGCTGATCACTGTTATGGCTTAAAGGGTTCATGAAAGAGTTTCTAACAGGATAACTGGACACAAAGAGTAAAATTTGTTTGTCAAGGCGTGAACACTGTTTAGAGATCAATGAACTCACATCAGTATCGTGACGTTGAGAACACTAACATAGGTTGGCGGGATCCGGGATCGAAGCGGGACACGGGATTGTATGAAATACCAACTATGGCGGGAAGAATTCTCTCTTTTCTTGACAAGATGTGGAAATTGCTAGATTCCAAGTTGAAAAGAAAAGGATCAAACAGCAATTTGTGCCCACCCAAAATGAGATGGGAATCGTGTTACATTAACATGGAGGAGAGAAGAGGGTGGAAGGAGGGGTGTAGGTTGGAAGTACTAGCATAATCTGAATTTCCTTTTAGCTAGAAAACACGCAAAGGACTTCAGGTACGCAATTTTTAACCACGAATCGTTCGAAGTTTTTGCCTTCAAACAGGAAACCATTTTCTCGATATATATCCTTGTAATTTCGATATTACGTAATGGTTGTCCTAATGCTCATATTACGAGACATTAATAGCGTATGTAATTAGGAAAAAGGTAACATAAACAGTCGTCGAGCTTGAGATACTAAACGCTTTGGTCCTAAGCAAAAAATAAAAACATGTTTTTCTCTAAAAAGTTGAACTTCCCAAGTTACATGACACGTAGAGCAAGAGAGGCTACGATTTTCTGTGCGTCATGGGATATCCGCTAACTGCAACATCTTTCAGCACCATCAATTAACCACTGGAAACCGCTTGACCCAGTGGGTAACAAGCATGCACGTAGATATCCAGACGGGTCATGCAAAATTATTTTCGAAAGATCTTTTCCACGTCCTAAGCGTTCAAGGTTACAGCTCCCCAATTCGAGTTGTAAATTGACTTAAAATGTGCATGGAAAGATATTTTTCTTTCTTTTCCATTGATACCAATGATTAATTTCATAGGATGTTAGCGTTCCGGGCCTCCGTGTTAGAAATAAGAGACGTATCCCATACTGACTGCTATTTTGGGCAGGTATGAATGAAAAGAGAATATTTAGGTGTAGTGTTCCTGGAATCCGTCTGCCTCCAGGGTAATTGTAAAAGGTTCTAATTTTACAGAAAATGAAAGCAAAGGGACCGATATTCATTAAATTATATTTTAGCGCGACACGGTCAAATAACTCGTTGAACACTTAACCCTCTAGCTTCTAAAAAGTGCCGCAACATTGTAACAGTTATGAATAGCATTATTTTTACTATTTTGTTGCGAAACGAAATGTTTCTAAGAACCAAGCAACGTTTCTGATTTTGTTAAAAGTTTCGCTTCCCCAGCTAGACATCTGCACACAAAATGCTCAAACGTTTTGGACATTATTTCTCCGCAACAATGTTCCCCTGTTCACTGAGGTTTTCAAAAACTGGAAAGCGCAACACAACAGCTGATGAACACCGATTAATACTTTTTTCCCCTTTATGTAATTTAACCCGAATTTACGCACAAAAAAGAATAAATAAAAAATTGCTCTTTGAGGTGGTCTACTATACTAGATCAATACGTATAAAAAAAACGTTAACAAGGACATTGTCAGGTTAAATAAACAAAATCATGCCTTTTTTTTTTTGTTTGAATATGCAGGAAGATGCGTACTTCCTGGCTTCGCTCTAATGCATGTTTTGCGTCTGTAAATAAAATCCTAAACTCGCGTGGCCGTTACACGAAGGCTGCTAAGAAGCAATTTTCTTGTGTTCTTATGCAATATGAAAAAGACGAAATTTGTAATTAGCTTCTACGAAACTGATAATACGTGGTGAAAACGCAAAAAAAATTTTCCCTTCTTTGCAAAACTTCATATTTTTTGCGTTGGCCCGTGAGGTTCGTACGCGAAAATCCACGCTTTGCTTTCGGTTTCTTTAAGTCTTCAAGAAAAACAAACTTCTTTTCCTTTGCTTTTGCAGTCTTTTATTTTCGTTTTGATGATGAATACGTACGTATACGGCTCCAGAAAGACAGCTGTTTTGGAAATTCAAATGCGCCATTTTGGAGGATAAAACCACGCAATCCTTACCACCCTTGACCCAGAAATTGGAGATAAACACAACAGGCTTTTCACAGCTAATGCTTTCTTAGCCGACACCGGAAGTGAGGGAAAGTTATCCTGCTGCGGAAGTCCGCTGAAATGCTTGCTGTTTTCGCAGGAAAAATCTCGAAAGGGGAATCTTCAAAGAAACTCAGTTCACGGGTTGTATTAAAGTCGCAGTTCACTTTTGAATCAAAACGTAGGGCGGCATTTGAGTCTCAATGGCTATTATCTTGCTAAAGGCTAAGCCCGTAATGTGTTTACTTCCACCCTTCATAGCATAGGACTTTGGACTAGCGCTTTGTTTCGTGACCTCATCCAGAAGTTTCCCTTCACCAGTGACTGAGTGAGCTTATAACTGTAAACCGAAGATTCAATTTCACGCTCTAATATTCAATTTTAGACTTGAAATTGAGTTAAATATTCGTGCGAAAAAAGCAGCTTTTGAGAATGAACTTCCTGAGCGCTGATTATTACATGCAATACGAAACCATATTCGTAAACAGATTTTTTTTTTATCTAGAGAACAATGGTTCAATAATAAACTTATCAAAAGCCCATAGGATTTTCTTTTCAAGGAGAAAACCATATTGACTTACGTAATGCAGTTTTAATTTTCGGCGGTGTCTATGGATTAAATCTTTTACTGCAGTCGTTCAGATACTTCAAGAGATACATTACTGTGGTGCTGTGCAGTACGAAATTGGCCGAAATTTCCCGAAGTCATCACATATGAACTTTGGAACTTTTTAGAATGAAAGTAAATTGATTTTTATTTACTTGTATACCGAAAGTATCCTGTGACATTCCATAACAGATTACAAAACAAGAATGGGACAAGCTGTAGAAAGCCTTCCGGGGACTTTGTACTTTTAGCTCCCAAGTTAGAAACCTTACGTTTAGGTGGGCTGGCAAAGGCGAAGGTAAAGGTTATTGAGGAACATGAACGCAAATATTTTGTGGTCATTGAGAAACCTTTCCCGTGAACCAATTCAATTCAGTCACGTACAGTAAAAAAAACTGAACTAAAGCCACTTGACAAAGGTAGATAAATTGTTTTGCTAACACATCACATAAATGGAATGACTTTCCAAGAGAGTTAAGGTCTGTGTGTGGGTTAAGCTCTGTCTCCCTTGATGTTAGTTGAGGGAACAACATGGGAGATGGGAAGGTGTGGACTGGCATGGCGCATGCCTGGGCAGGACATGGGATGAACAGGGGAGGAACATGGGAGGCAGATGGGCGGGAACTACTGGGTAGAACTAAAAATACAATACAATACAACATACAACCCTTATACAGCGCAATTTCCATTTAAATGTTCGATATATATCGATTGTGCTTTACAAAACGTCTAAAAATAGAACACAGGCTTTTGGCGTTTATAATCCAACAAAAGGCCTGGCATCCTTCAAAAAGCTATAAAACATGATCTGAAAACAAGTCGAGACAGTTTCAAAACTGAGTGAAGCAAGCTTTAACTAATCGGGATTAAACAGGTTTTGGGAAACTAATACTTGTTTGTCTTTCTCAAACTGTTGCCCGGAAACAGTCTCAATGATTTCCTTAGCTTCAACAGAGTGGTTCCACCTGATTTCAAGACCGTTTTGGTTTTTGTTGTGGTGTTTCAATAAACCTTTACCAAAATACGAGCGTCAACCAAACAGAATGCTAGTTATATCAGCAAAGCTAATAGAAATGCCCTGAATATGAACGTGAAAAACTTGTTTTATGTAAACTCGAAAGTTAAGGGAGCGAAAAACAAAATTGCGCAAGATGACAAATTGTGTTCTTTTGTTTATAACTGGACCACCCGGCAAATAGAATATTTTCAGTCATGCCAGAAAAAAAATCAAAAGCAATCGAGTTGGGTGGTCTTGTTATGAGGTTTTGGTGATTTTGGTTTCGACTACAGAAAAAAACAACAACTTGAAATGAAATAAAAACACGTCATTTGTTTGTTTAATACCTTCAAGACATGTTCACATGGTGCAACAGCCTTGATGACACATCTCGCGCGGATTTTCAGCCCGGATCGAGCTGAAGAAGCTCCGGCTAAACTACTGACTGTCTCTCCTTCATAGTTGTACGGAAACTCTTTTAAATGGTGAAATCTGTTTGTCTCTAGGAGGACAAAAACAGAAAACAAAAGTGAGATCGAAAATAAAGGAAATGCACACGCAAGTCACACTAGCCACGTGTCCCGTGACGTGCTTTATTATTGTCGCACGCGTGGGCCCCGCGTGCTTTTAACCAATCACCGCACTACATTTTGAAGTGTGCATGCAGGGCTAGACGTTGTCAACAAGTCCCCGGGAAATTTGAGGTAGGAAGTTTCCGGAATTTGTTCCAGCAGGGGGATATCGCGAAGTGATTTTCAAACTCGTGACATGCACTTGTGTAACAAAAACGCAAAGCTGACAAAATTTATCCGAGACCCATTTTCAATACCAGAGCGAATTTCATATGTAAATAAATCAAGGGACGAGCAAGATTATTTCTCCCTGGGAAAAAAAAGCGATAATTTATCATATGGAAACTCGCCAATAAAATTATGTTTTTCTAAGGGAGTTCAAATTTCCGGTAAAAATTTCCTCACAGCCGAAGATTTTGTCACTATCCGAATTATAGCAGAATTGTTAAAATACAAGAGAACTGGGTCTCAAGGAATGGATAATATATGTTGTAGTTCAAGAGAACAAATCTTAGGCGAAGATACCGAAAATCCCCCCATACCCCAATAAAAAGAACATCAAAATAAATATTACATCATGACGGCACAATCGAGAAATAACCTCAGAAACGAGCACAGTACATACTTGTATCACATCGCGGCGTTCTCTCTCTTTCCAGGGACAACGGCGCTGGGAGGAAAATAAGTAAAATGTACGATTAGTAACATGGCAATGGTCTATGACATAATAAAGAACAATGAACAATGAAACACTACAAGCTGCAAACAAGATCAAACCCGAGATAACACCGTATTGCATGGACGATCGCGCAAAAGATTCTCATTGAATCGACTGCAGCTATTTTGTTAACCGTGATAACTGCACACAAACGGCGAACATTGCTCGGTGTAGGAGTCGTTTCGGAGACTGTATAATCCAAGCCTCGGGCACTAGCACACTCAGAAACGACTTCTACAGCTGTCAGGCGAACAGGGTCTTCCAAACAACGATAACACTCTCAGAGGAAGGTCCCTAATTTTCCATCTGTCCAGCGCCTGTCCATTGAGAAGTAGAAAGGCTAAAGTGAACTTATGAATCGTAATTTTTCGGTTTGGATTCCACGGCCAGCCAGCGAACTCTGTTCGTGTAAATCAACGAAGTCCAGTTGAACAAGTCTTTGTATATTCTAGATGTTGGCACTTTGTTAACAAATTGAAGAGGCGCTCTTTTCAAATCAAGATCGAGGTTAACTCGCAAAGAGACAACAGCAACAGAACTAGCAGTGGCACAAGCGGAAAATTTGCAGCAATTCGATCACAGGCGGTAAGAATTTTTTGGCAAGCTAATCACAATTGAGTCAGCCGTACTTCGTTCATTGTGTGAAAATACTGATTTTGTTTCAAAAACCAGCTTTTAAAAACCGACTTTAGGGATACATACCCGCAATGACTCCAGTGGCCAACAACACGAAAATTAAGGATCTCATTTCGCGTTGAAGATCCAAGGGGCGACTAGAATGCAAATGACAGAATAGATCTTTTTCTACAGATTGGGGCAGCCACTCCTGGCCCCCTGAGAGAACAAAGGGTCAAGATAAACCGGCTGAAATGACAGACGACCGAATGAGAGAAACAAGAGAATTGGCCAATCGGACATAAGATTAGAATAAATAAACAATTGCTGACCAATCATAGACGGCGATATACGACTTATATCTAAGTGTACTTCGACAAGAACCAATTAGAAAAGCGTTATTATTTTTTTCCGATAACGTTGTAAAAAGACTAATTGACTGACATATGTCATTAACAAGAGTCCAAAAGGACAACTTTGCATTGAGGATCTACGCGCGGAACACGGTATCAGTCAATCAGAAGCCGTGACCACAAAAAGGTATGTCCTAGCAAGGCCATCACAGAAGGAATCTTATGTCTCTACAAACCATTAGTAAAATGTACAATTTGTACAGAATTTTAGTTTCGTTTTGTAAAGAGACACTTTGCAGCTTGTTCAAGTAAGTCGGAGACGTTTTTTTTCTTCATACTGGTACAAAGATCACCGATTCCTGAAAGTTTATAGGGTTATCACGCAGCGAAATAAATTGGATAAAATGCACCGAGGTCAGCTGTTTGTGACTTTTGTGGTTATTTTCTTGTCTTGACGTAATACTTGGCGTAATATGAGCTTCACCGCGAGAAAAAAAAATATGGAACTGCACATGAATGATCTTATCTCAGCATAATTCAGTAAAGCTAATAAACTAACAAACTTTTAATCTATATGCGCCCCGCTTGTCTGAAAAGTTGTTTTCAACGTTGTTGAAAAAAGCTTGTTGGTGCTTATGGTATAATCGTACAATAAAGAGAAATGCTTGCGCAACGCTAATAAAAGCTCGCATGAGACGGCAAAATTAAACACTGCGTTCTGTTAGCTTTTTGTCAAGAAAAACAATGCACTACCCGGGATGTTTCCCAGCGTGGCTTTGAGATACTAAAGCAAGGGGGGTACTTCAATCGGTCTAAGCTTTCCCGTGTTCGAAAGTGAGGAGAAAGAACGCAATTCCCCATCCTGTTTCAATAGTAAACTTGGTAGTTGAAAAGTTAGAAGTTACTTTAGAGATAAATGGTGTTATGTCCTAGAAATGTATGATTGGATCAAGAGAGAAAAGCTGTTTTCAGCCAGGGAAAAATTGAGAGTTAAACGAAATACACACCGTGCTAACCTCCTCCTCCCCCCCCCCCCCCGGAAACTATCCCATCCCGTTGACTGACTTAACACTTTTCCTTTCAAACTTTCGCAGATGATGATAGCAGGCGATAAACTCCAGAAGTTTTTGTTTTATTGCGTGCCAGTTGCCCAAAAACAAACGGAAAATATTGCGCACGCTCACGAGAGTAGGCAGGAAATTCGTTTGCTAAAAAATTGTACAGGAACAACTATTACGCCGTGGTGGTCTAACACGGCACATCGTGCTCTACGTCATCATGACCCACCCCTAATTTATAAGTAAAGTCCCAACTTTCACTTCCAGAAGCAAATACCACTCAATGGTTTTGACAGTTTACGCTCTAGCGTTTCATTAAATCAACTGTTTTTCCCAATAGTTCTGCCCGCTAAAAACACAGAGTCACGAGCAGAGAATTAACCTCGAAAGGTGAAGGGGTCCATCAGCCCGGAAATGCTTGTGATTATGAGCTTACTGTCTGCTGATTTCCTCTTGTTATGACTAAAAACTTTCGAAATGTTTTTATTCGCCTTTAAGCCAGTGATAACTTACATAAAACTCCTCCATCCCTCCTGGATGGGGAAATTGATTATTACGTCTTAGTCCGGCAGTGGATCACTCAAATGAAAGCAACAGAGGAGGACTTTCTTGTAATACTGTTCATTATGCTGTGCAAGGTAGTTCTACATTTTGAGTCTGTGGGTGAAATCCTTAAGCGTGATCACTCCATACTCTATTTTGCTCTACAATTCAAGGTGGTGCTAATTTTAGAGTGTCTGGATGAAATCCTAAGGTGTGACCATCCACGTGAAAGCTACTGAGCCAGAACTTTCATGTACCGACTGAAATCCATCGTGACCATTCAATCAAAGCTAATGAGCAGTACTTTCCTGTGGTACTGGTTATTTTACTGCACGAGGTGGTTCTAACTTTTGATTTTAGGGATGAAATCCTAGAGCGTGGTCATTAAAAATGAAAGCTACTGAGAAGTAGCTTTCTGTGCATGGTTCTACTTGTGTTCCCCAGGTACTGTTCATTTAATATGCAGGTGATAATATTAGTCTTTGGCAATTGTACAAAGTGGTTAAAGATGAGTACTTTGAGCAGTATTTAGTTGCGTCACCGGTCTTTCTCTCTCTTTCCTTATTATCTTATGTTACTAGCACAGTTACTGAAAATCTAACAAATTTCCAATTCAACGCAGTTTCATACTGAGTGGATCATTTTGGGATCAATAAAAAAAGATAAGCGTCCGATGTGTGTTTCATTTTAATGGCTTTCAGCAGCTCATTTAACCCTTTTACTGTCTAAGCAGTTCGTTTTAAGTTTGCGGTTGTATTAATGACTGTATTGACCACAAGGAATTTTTTTTTTCACAATCCGTTTTTGAAAACTTGCTTGACGATGTTGTTTCCGGTGAGACAGACATAATACCAGTTTTTACTGAATATGATATTCCATTTTGTACCATTTATTTTCATGATACCCAAGAAAAGTCTCGAATAAAATTTAAAAATCGAATCTGTTCACTGAAATAAGACGGGTACGAGTTTGATTTTGCTTTTAGGCATCAAATGGGTACAGGGAAACGTAAAGCGGTCGAGAGCGAAGAAGAGGCATTTGTAATTGCGGCTTATTTGAGTCTTACCAATCTTTTTTGGGAAGTTTATTGAGTTCCGAGCGGAGGGATTACTCCCAGATGCAGCCCCAAATGGGTGGAGTAGTGCGCTGCGGTTTTGGACTAAAACATGATTTTGTTTGTCACTGGACTGAAAAATGGGTATGTTTCGCTTACTGGTCTGAAAAGGGAAATATGTTTTTTCCTTTTACACGATAAATGAAAGAAAACTTTCAGGATTGGTCCACAGAAGCATGGTCTGAAATAACGCTCAAAATTCTTAACTTTTCGTCTGAAAAATAGGGGTGTGTCTGTGTTATCGGCGGTGCACCTTTGTTCCGTGGGGTCAGTCTTCCCCCAGGGGTAAATGTGTCAGATGTAATATCGTTCCTTGAAGTGTTGGACGGCGAGACAAATCCTTTCTAGATTTGATATACCGTACAAAACACCTTAAAAAATGCTGACATCTGCTTTTTTAGTACAAAAATTAACTAAAAAAGAAGTGATATTGAAGGCATGTTCACTGCCACACCAGAACATTTTTTTTTTTCAGAACATGATCACAACAAATAATATCAATTCTCCTATGACCTATGAACTTCTCTGAAAAAGCAACGAAATACTCATGCATATTTTGTTGATTAAAACAAGAATATGCCTGGATGGTTATTTTTAGGGTTTTTCTTCAGTGCTCTCAAATATAAAGCTTGTTTTTTCCACATATTAAAGAGTTCAGAATAACACACACAGCGATAATCCTGATCTATTAGAGGGATTAAAACTGTGAACAGACTGGCAGAATTGACCACTCAGCCTGTTAATTTGAACAGTAAGATTTCTATCTCAGCAAAAAAAGGCTTATTTTAGGAGACAGATCGAAAAATTTTGTAATTTCAAAAGATCACGAGCTGGCTCCGTGATTGCCACCATCATTGCTGAATAGTTTCGGAAGTACTCATGCGAAGGTCATGGTCACTGGCTCCTGATGAGCGTCAAAAGTGTTCCATTTCTATTCTCCATTACCTAGCGCAGATCGTGTAATCGGTTAAATGATTTTTTCACATCCGGAGGGACGGCTGGCGGCCTCCCTTTTTCAGATTTCTATATTTAACAGTTGTTCATAGGACGAAAGAAAACGCGCGCGAAATCTGGAAAAATGCCGTGAGGTGAACAACAAATGCTATACCGGAGGGCGGGGAAGGTTAGTATATATTTGTGTGGTACATGTTAATTTCTTTTAGTTCGTGTGTACACGATGATTAATGCAATTTTCGTAGGATTTTCATGGGAAAGAGGAGAGTGGAATGCACCAGCGCGGATTAATATAGCCAAGACTGCCCAAGCTACTAGGGGGAAGTCGGCGACCTGCACCATTTCCAATGTCCTACGTACATGGTTGGTCGAGAGAACAATTTAAGAACGAACAACAGAACAATGCTCCAAACCCTACAAAAAAAACAATGCAGCTGCAAGTTATCAGGGTCCAGTGAAAGCTTCTGAAAGGTGCACGTCTACTGGGAAGTCCCAAACCGTGAACAACTTATTATATAATCTTCACTTTCAAAACTAAGTTGATTCATTTTGCGGCAAATGACGGCTCAAATCTGTGTACAATCTGTTGAAAATAAATAGGCAAGCACGGAGAGAATCTACATCTTATTTGTGACACAAACAGTTCATAAAGCATACCCCTGGGGTTTTCGTATACACCAAACCAGTCGATCTTGATTTTCGCGCTCTAATTTGTTACTCAAGGCCACGGATTGGCATACGCGCTAGGGTTTATCACCAATTTCTTAGAATGGAGACTGGCTATCATTCAGTTGCGTTATACACTCGATTGAAAAAACTTTCTTGAGCAAAGTGTGAATCACAAACGTTGGACCTAAAGGAATCATGGAGTGATCTAATTAGCTTACCCCTATTTTTTTTTCTTTGTCAGCGAATAACCGTGATGTAAATTTTAAGCCCTAAAAACCGCATGTGCTGTTAGCCTTCCTAAAATGTGACCATTTGGAATGTGGAGCAGGACTTTCCTGACCTATTATACTGAACACGGTAATTCTTAATGGAAAATGACCCATCCACAGAGTGGCTATTCGTCCACCGTTTCCAAGTCTTACTGTTAGTTGTTGTGGGGAGACGGAAAACCGGAGTACTCGGAGAAAAACCCTTGGAGCAGGGACGAGAACCAACAAACTCAACGTGCAAAAGGAAGCCTAACCGTTTGAGTCTGTCACCGCTCGGCTGTGTATGCTGAACCCCAAATGTGATTGTTCCAAGCCTCTGCAAGCTACCCAGTTTATTTTGCATTACAAGGTGGCACTTCAATTGCTTTTCGGTATGACAAACTTACAAGTATTACCAAAATGATTGTTAGTCCGAAAGAAGCCGTATTTTTAATTGTTTTCTTTTGTAAAGGAAACCCAGTAATAAAATAAGTCAATAAAATAAGTCAAGAAATGTAGCCATCTCTTGTCTAGTTTTTAACTTGTTTCTTCATAACCAACGTTTTCTCTGAATAGTAGAAGACTAAATAAAGTGGAGCACTTTGTTGTAATACCACCCAGGTTGGGATTTTGTTTGTTCTCTTTTCTGAGAAGCTTTGGCCTTTAAACAAGACTTGTTTTCTGAGTCTGAGTAGTTTAAATCCTTAAGTGACCTTTGCGTACATTTTCAGCACAACGTAATGGTTGGTAGTCGCAAAATTACAGGCGCAAATAAATGCGAAAAACTAAAAGGTGCCTCTCAGAAAATCCGGCGGACACTAGGCTCTAGGAGATAACCGGGCGGTTAAGCATGCGCATCACATAGCTGAGGAAGAAGGTTAACAATTCGTGCGAGGCAAGTAAGTACCTTACTGTCATGGAAAAGGTCCGCCACGCTTCTTTCAACCTATTTGTGCGGTGCGTATTTGAATGAGGCGCATAACTCATTTACCTTAATTTTCAATCCTTTTTGCTCGTACACGACCTCACAAGCTATTAGCTTTGAAATTTCATTGTGCATAAATAAAGATTGTATGTATGTACTTAATAAAGCATGTCTACTCCTCTTTTGTCTAAACAAAAACCCAACAACAGCAGACTCAGTTTTCCAATAACACCGTCTCCGATACAGTTGGTTGAAAATCCAACCGCGTATCGTTGTACATTGCTACCTTTAGCATCTTCTAATACATTCTGTTTTTTTTTTATAAGAACCTTTTTTATAAGAACGTCGAGGCTGAGATTAACCAAAATTTTAAGAACGTATTAAAAACTTTCCTCAGGCTGAGAGTCGATAAAGAACTTTTTTATTTTGCCAATCTGTATAGAAAATCAAGGTAACAAATGTAAATTAACCAAAATCTTAAGGGCATGTTTTGTATAACATTAACAATGGTGACCGATCTCGGTTTGTCATAATCAGCAGTTCTTGATACCATATCTCAGCAGGCGATGCACTTTGATAAGTTTCCTGGCCGCATCGATTTACTTAAATACATGAAGTGTATACCATGTAATTTAAGAACATCTAAAGAACATTTTCAGCCTCAAATCGCAAAAAAATATAAGAACGTTCAGCCTTAGCTCCAAAATTAGACGTTCTTATAAAAAAAAAAACTGAGTGTAAGCGCGCGCTACTCTGAGGTCAAGTGCCTCAAATAAGCGTCCCTGGCCCTGGTGTTGCTGAGAGGTGTGGCGCTTTTGGAGATCAGCGCTCATTTGTATTTCTGATCTTACATGCGGGGATTATTCAAGAGCCGCGCGAAATTTCCGAATTTACACGGTAATCATAATAAAATGCAGCAGCGGCATCCCTGATTAAATTTGTTCCACTGTCAATTACGTAACCTCTGAAGACATGCATGATCTGTTGTACTTCTGTTTACCTTCACGTCAAGACTTGAAGATTCATAATGTGCGTACTAAATTATCTTAGCTACAGCTCTTAGAATCAATTCTTACAAACATCCGATATGAAACTTGAGAACCCGGGCTTGAGAGATGAAAATTGAGGTTTGGCCGGCTAGCCATGAACCTTTCGCCTTACGTATCAGGGATATCTGACCACACAGGCCACCAAATAAGGACAACTCCATTAAAAATCAACGACGGTTACATAGTGTCCTTTGGATAGGGATCTGGATTTGGGAGCAGGCTTGCTGTCGCTGCAGGTTACATGTGTTCATGATATGGGTGGTAATAGTGCTCAGGGAACCGGAAGTGTCATAAGTTTTCCAACTTCAAAGATTGCGTGCGTGCGTGCATATCCGTTTGTACACCATATACTCGTGTTATTTTTGTCTAATTCCACTTCAACAAATGACGATGCACTTTTAAAAAACAACATATTTTAACTTTGCTATCCCTTCTGTAAATACAATCTCGGTAAAAGATCTCAAATTAAGTTTCATGCTGTAACCAGTGATGAAAAATTAAAAACAAAGAGGAAAAACGCTGACTCTCTAGCTTTTTTACTTGCATGGTCACTTACCTACTTGTAAATTAGAAACCGCCTCAAACGTTATATCATATACGAATAGGAAGGAAATGGAAACCCAAGGAAGTATCAGTGTTCTATGACTATATCATTTCGGTTGAATGGGGCTCTAAAATCTCACGAAAAGACTCGTCCATAACAAAAAGAAGGTACCGCTCCGATATTTTTCATATATTTTTGTATTACCACAAATTGAATAGCTAGGACGCAGCTGATAACAACAACAAACAACAACAACAACAACAACAACAACAATTTATTTGAAAAATAACAGAGTGAATGGCTTGCCCCACAAATGGATGATCGTGTATAATATGGTGATGAATGCTGGACGTTTTCTCAGTGTACGATGTTTAATGGTGCATTATTGTTTTTAATATCATGCACTAAATTTGATACAGACTCGTAATAAAGAAAAGTTATTGGTAAACCGTTAGCATCAATAAAGAAGGGAAAAGTATGATCGCATCTGTAAGCAAAATATATCATACGAAGCGCTCCTTTTGTGGAGAATTACAATTTTGTTTAGGTAATTCTTGCATGCCTCGCCCCAGCAGCCAGACCATAAATAAGGATCGATCAGTGATTGATAAATATTCAAGAGTATTTGTCAAGGTACAAACTGTCGCAGCTTCGCAATTAGCCCGACATTTTTGCTAATTTTAGTGGCAATAGCATCGATATGGTACTTCCAAGACAGATTTTTATCAACTAGCACACCGAGGTATTTAATATAAACTTTAGACTCAAGACTAATATTTCTATTTTGCTCATTGCCAAATATACAAATTTTTGGCTGGTACGCTGATAGACCTTCGGGAGGGCTGATTCTAGAGGTAACCAAGTTAAGGGATACATAGGATACTGAAAATGAGATAGATTGCTATGTACGTGAATGTATTTCAAGGTTTCCGAACTTTTAATTAGTTCATCTCCCTAAGGCTTAAATACTTCCGGTTGTAAGTGGCTGGAAGTTACGTTCTGCGCACGCACGAAATGGATTGATACGCGCGCCAATTCCATCACGTTTCTTAGCACCTGTTAATGACAACAGATACGAATACTACACACGTGCAGCTTAGCAAACATGAAGCGCGCGATTAAGGGCGCTACATGTATTGCACCCTTCACTATTCAGGCGTCAACAGCAGCGGCCAAACTTCCACATACGGTTTCCACCGCCTTATAAATCGTATGGATTACGAGCGTTAAGTTCTTATCAAAACAACGCAAAAAGCACCGCCACAAATCCAATTTCACGCTGTCTTCACTACCGGTGGTGGCAAACTTTTCCTTCTGATTTCCGTTTTGATTAGACAGGCCTAGGCTATGCGCAGCGTTGGCCCGATCATGTCCAAAAGGAAGTTGGTCACATTTTCTTGGCGAGGGGAATTAAAGGTCATTTGAAAATTTTTTGAAATGCTCAGGACTGTCATTAAGTGATGATTTAAGGGGACACTTACCATTACAAGTTCCCATAAAATACTGGCTCCATTAAGCACCTCTTTAATAATTTCCCCGCTGTTCTGTGGTCAGATTTTCTAGGCCCAAGTACCGACCGGCCCCCCACCCCCCCCCCCCCCCTATTTCGCATGTTAGAAATCGCAAAAGAGAAATATTTTAAAACTCAGGCGTACCAGTTGGTTAAAATATCAGTTAGCTTATAAAAGAAAACTTGGCAATTTATGTATTTTTGATATCTATAAATATGCACATTGTGATTGTAATTTTTATAGTGTATTTTTTTTAAGTCGAGCATTTTTATCACGAGTCCCTGGCTCAGGAGATTGGGCGACCACTCCCTATGCCCCCGACTTTAAATAAATATTGTATTGTAAATAAATAAATAAATAAATAAATAAATAAATAAATAAATATTGTATTGTATTGCATTGTCTATACTACTATGCAGAGGTACTATGGTAATAGTCGTTTTTAGTGTCTTATATGGCATCAGGGGAGGGGACAGAAGGGGGCTACATGAAAATGTTCAATGTTCAATAGCTTTGAGATACTGCCAGTTTTGGACTTCATACGACAGGCTAAACTAGAATGACGCAAATCCTGGCTCTGGAACGGGAAAGGAAGAAAAGAAACTGGAAACATTCGAGTGTTGGGGTGAATAATCTTGAAACTTCCCAAGGGGAGGAGGACAACAATCGTTGGAGATACAAAGTCCAGTTTGAATTTTGATTGAAAACAACCCGCCGGAGGGTACAGATTCCTTTGTCTTTTCTGTTGTAATTTTGTTACTAGGGAGCCTTAGAAGGTTGCTACTAAAGTGTTTTTCTGGCAAACAAGTGGCGAGAGATATAAAACTCTATAAAACTTAGATCAATAATGAAAAGCTATTATTTAAAGCAAATTACACTTTAACCTAGGAAACGGTTTCAGTGCTATTTTCACGTGGTGCCAAATTTTCTAAGCCTGCGTAGGAGGCTTAATCGGGGAGGGGAGAAGAGAACAAGAAAACGTGACAGGAAAAATGGGGGACTTGCTCACTTTTTCAGCCTCTCTCTTCCTTCCCCTCTCCGATTACGCCTCCTACGCAGGAGTAAGTGGAAGGAGTAGGTGGAAGGTGGAAGGGAGATAACGCCTAATATGAGATGTAAGTGAAAATGACGTAAAATTCCGAAAGCCCCGGGGCTTATATTTTTCAAAGGACTTTTTTGAGGGGCTTATTTTTGGAAGGGGCTTATATTAGGAGGGACTTACTATAGGAGGGAGATTTGCGTTTCAAAATTGGCTGGGCTTATAATCGGAGGGAAATTTGTGTCAAAATTTCTGAATGTGCAACTGGCTAGAAATTCGTAACAAATTAATCGCACTGAAAATGCCAAGTTCAAACACAACGGCAATAAACCTTATTAGAACAGAAATACAGTAAAAACGGTAACGTAGTTCAGGCTCAAAGTTCATAATAACTATGAAAGCTCATATCGTTTTTCATCAGTTTCCCCTGTGTCAGTGGCTTCAAAATCTCCCTCATCTGAGTCAAATAATAATACCCGAGGATAATGTCCAAATACAAGCCCCCGGGGGCTTATATTCGGAGGGGCTTATTATAGGAGGTATTTTTGCGTTTCAGATTTGGGGGGCTTCTATACCGAGGGGCTTATACACCTACAGGCTTATTTTCGGAATTTTACGGTAGACTGTTCCGAAAGGCAATGGCTTTTTACACGCTTTAATTTGAAATAGAGAAATTATACTTCTAGAAGACCGGAAGGCAAGTCAAAGTCAAAGACTAATTAACTGTAAAAGATGTCTTTCTAATTCTAATGCTACTGATCAAATACTAATAGAGTCACAATAGAGTGATAAGACGGCCTCATTCCCCCTCCCAAAACAATTCTGACTTCCATCTCAGAAAAAAAAAGCCCTTAAACTTTGCGTTGATGCAAAAGGTCGACCAGTCCTGGCCATTGTTAGCCAATGAACCGCTAATGGTAAGGTACAAAGTTTACTGATGTATCGAGTCCAGAAGAACCATGTAGTGAAAGACGGTGTCCAGTCATTGTTCTAGGCCTTATCCTATGATACATCAAAGAAAATTACCTGGAATTTATGATACAGAGATTTCTTAATTATGGTCCTAGACATATCTTATATGTTGTAAAGGAGTCTGAAATGAAGCAACAACATGGTCACGTATGTAATCGTCAGGTACGTGCAATGCCAGGCTAATGAACGGAAGAGGCTACGACCACGCAAAGTTGTTTACATGTACTAGCAATTTTAATTTTAAGAAGAACATGAACTGGCACATAACCAATGTGTCAATAATAATAATAATAATAATAATAATAATAATAATAATAATAATAATAATAATAATAATAATAAAATATAATATAATATAATATAATATAATATAATATAATTATACTCTTATCTTGTAAATAAGCAATTTTCTTGAAATATGTAAATAAAGAGATTCTCCCATTTAAAAAAAAAAATAAATAATAATAATAATAATAATAATAATAATAAGTCGTAGGCTACGTGAACGCGCCCTACTAATTTTTTCTTTTTTTTTTTTAAGAAATAACATACAGATGTACAATACTAAAACCTGATGATAGCGGTCGGATGGCATTGACTAAAGATGCCAAAAAATATGCGCCTGGATCTACAATTAATCTTCCCACACCCAGCAGGCAGAACAGAAGATAGCAGAGAGAGTGGATGGGCCAACGATTGGGCGATATGCCAATTTAGCACAGAAGAATAAGCGACTGGAGGAAATAATGGGTGGCAAGGAAAGCGCTTGTGGTAATGAGATGGAATGAGGACAACTTAGGGAGTGACTGCTTTGCGTGGCCAGGAAACTTAATAATAATAATAATAATAATAATAATAATAATAATAATAATAATAATAAAGACTTTATTAACAGCATTTCCACAGAGTGGCTCTTCATCCGTTAATATTTAACTAAAATTAATTATAACTAAGACAAACTTAAGAAAAACAGTGTTAAAATGAATAACAAAATATGTGTTCCAAACGCTAAATGAAAATCAATCACACTCTGGACCTGGCTTTATCTTGTAGCAATTTCTTCGTCTCCTTAAAAAATTAAATTGGATCCATGCAGTTTCTTAAAGAAAGGGGAAGCTTGAGATCAGCGCTGTCTAGTACCATCAAGAGATCACAGTAACTTTACCAAAAACTCATTCCAACAAAAGTGTATCATCAGAAAAGACGGGATTAAACTTAACTTCCGATATCACATGCAGAATGTGCGTTAAAGGTTAAGGAAGCATGTCACACGTACTTGCAGGCTGCACAGCTCTGGCTCAGACAAAATTTCTTGCACACTGACACACTGCGGCACTGAAGGTCTTTTTTTGAGCTGCTTAAAGGTCTGGACCTGATAGACGCAACCCCGCGATGTTCCAGTTTATGCAGAAAACGCTGAGGTCAGAGCAAACAGGATAGATGCCACAATAGTTAACAAGGAAGACGAAAACATTTTATTACTGGAGTCCGTGGATGGAAAATAGAGACTGACAAAGGAAACGGAGAAGACCATGAAGTATGCGCCACTTCGCTTTGACCTCAAGAGGCAGTTTTCAGGGTACGGCGAAATCCAACACAACATCATCATCATCATCAAAATCAATTATTACCTCCAATGTTTCTGAATTTGTTTTTAACAAGTAGCCAAGTGCATAATTATGGTACCAGAACAGCCAACCGCTATTGATCGCATTCTTGTCGAACAAATCTTAAGCAATTTATAGTCCTTTACCAAGGTCCCAAAATCTGGAACTCTCTCCCAATATCAATTACTTCTTCATCTAGTTTATTCACCTTTAAGAAAAAATGTTGCAGTTTTTATCTATAAAACAATGAATTGACGAAGCCGCACTTACGCGGCACCATATTTTCTATTTATTAATGACAGCCGAAGTGGCCTCTCTCATAAGCCTGGTGGTTTCTTGAGGTCTCCTAGCCATTATTGTAAACTCTATCATTTCTCCTTTTTTTTTTGGTAAGGCAAATAAATAAATGATGATGATGATAATGATGATGATGATGATCATTGTTGATGTACTGGGAGGTGTTTCCATGGATACGGCCAAGAGCAAAAAGACACTGCTCGGAGAAAGACAGGGAAAGTCAGTACTGAGTAGAATGGAGAAAGGTGTGCTATCACTTACTCTCAACATTGCAAGATCTTTTAAAGTTCTTATGTAACCTGAACCAGCCATTTGATCTATTTTTATAATCCATTTATAAAGGGACTTGCTACTCAGAATTTTCGCATGTTGAGCAAAATTGCAAGGGACTTGAACCTTTTGTTTATATTTTAGTCAATTCTTAACATAATATAGCTTAGATTTTATCATTATATATTTTGTCCAGTATTTTAGGCAAGTGGAAAACGCACCTTTTTTTCCAGATTTTAGATATAGCCCGAAGGCCGTGCTATTCCCAAATGATCTTTGCTGGATTCTTCGCTAAGCACCTTGTGTGGCTATTAATGCACCATAGGACCCAATCACGTCAGACTCAGTTGACTACTTTATAGTGAAACCATGTGAGACGAGAGCGGTTCTCTATTGAGTGTCCAAGGCAATTGCGTTTTTGCTCTGGTTTTGAATTACTACGCTATGTGATTGATTGATAAAACTCGCGCCACTTTCTCAACCAATAAGATGCAAAACCAAAACCAATCGTGCCTCGCTCGCACGCGTTTTCCCGCGCTTGGCGCCCGTTAAGGCTGGTTCACACGAGCAACGCAAACGCAAATGCAAGCGCTAGCGCAAGCAAACATACGTGTGAACTACCACAACGCAAACGCAAGCGCCAACGCAAGAAATGGGACATTTTTCATTTCCTTGCGCTTGCATTTGCGCTTGCGTTTGCATTTCACATGTGTGAACCGGGGCAACGCAAACGCAAACGCAAGATCAACAACACTCGTTCCATGCCTCTGCGGTTTAAGTTCAAACCAAGATGGCGTCCTCATGCGAAAAAAAAACTAGCAGAGAGTGTCAGAAAATATCCTGCGCTTTAAGAAAAAAGTTGCAGCGGATTCAAAGAAAAAAACAAGAAGAAACTTGCATGGAGTGATGTAGCAAGCGAAGTGGGGCTAGAAAACGGTATGCCTTTGCACTTGGCGCCTTCGCCTTAACAGACGATGGCCGAGAACGAGAAAGAAAAACAATCCTAAAACATCGCCTTCGTCCGCCATCTTTTATCTCGTTCCCAGAGTCCTCGCTTCCCGACTGCTGTTCATGGGTAACGCGGACTCTGGGAACAAGATTGCCGCCATCTTAAGGTACTGAAATGCGCGTGCGTATCTCATTCTGCTTGCGTTTGCGTTCGACGTGTGAACGTCTCTTGCGCTTGCGTTTGCGTTGCTCGTGTGAACCAGCCTTAACATGCACTTGCTTTGAATTCTTATTGGTTCATTGGACTGTTTGCACACGGTTGTGATTGGCCAGAGTAATCACTTTGGTTTTGGTTTTACGACACTCGATTGGAAACCGCTATATAAGACAAACCTTAAAGATTATAACTCGCGAAATTTGTCATTTTTCTGCCAATCATGTTTATAGTATTGGTTGCCATAAAATTAATGACAACTTGTCAGGCCGCAAAACATAAAAGTAATCAAACGTATCTTAAATATGACTGCATTTTTGTCACGTGATGTTGATTTATTTCCTGGCACCAAATAAGGCTAAAACAAAGAAAGTAGCCTTGAAGGGGCATTGTCACAGAGATTTTGCTGTAGTTGGGTCAAAACTGCACAAACATGTGACAAAAAACCTTTTTGTCAACATGAAATTGCTGTTAGAACACCGGTAAGAATACTGATTTGAAGGGATTTCTCCAAGGAAGAACTTAGTATAATCAGTTTTAAGCGATTTCTGTAAAACATTGGCCATTTTTTTCAAGATGCAATCCATTTCCATCCTAGCTATCCACATCCTCGTTCCCAGAGCCTACGATATTTTGGTCAGCCGTTGGATCGTAGGCCCTGGTAACAGCCGTGACCGGATGTCGTGAATTTCACGACATCCGGTAGCGCACGCTCAGTGTGATAAATTACAATTGCGCTTGCTCAGTATTATTATTGCTCAGTACTCCTCAGTATTAGGAAGTAAAGACAAATGCGCAGAAGCGTAGCATTTTTGACCTTATAGCGCATCAGGTTTTCGACAGCCAATGAAAAAAAAGATATTTTTTGATGGACCCAGAGCCACTCGTTCATTAATTGAAAAAAAAAAACGTTGGGGTTCTGGGGACGAGAATGAGCTATCCACAGCCAAACATAATTAATAGTAGTATCTGCGCACTAGTAGGGTTATTGTTAACAAAACTGAAACTTTATTTTGACGATTGCACCGATTCAAATACGTTATTTGGCCACTCAAAGTGACACTAAAATAGATGACATTGCCCATTTAATCATATTCTCCCGCACTTAAGCTTTTCATTTTCAGGTCATGCTAGTGTTGCGGCAACGGGAAGGTGAATTAAAATACTTTGAACTGGAGAACACATGCCTGCTTAATCGTAAAACATCGTAACTAGGACTGTCAAGACAGAGTGCGTCAGTTTTAAATCTTCCTTCCTTATCGTTCCTGGATCTTTATTTTCTCATATTTGGCGTGCTTTCTTTCCTCCGTTTTCAAGAGAGGCTATTGGAAGTTGACATGTCTGGTAACAGAAGGAAATGGGACGCTTTTCGGGAGGTTAGGAGGTGAGGACGAGTTTCTCCCGCAGACGGCTCCCAGAGAACCGACGAGAACTAGAGAACAATAACTCTACTTTCTACTTGAAAAAACATAGATGCGTTTGGCTTTGTAATCTAATTGTATAGTGTATCTGTAAATTTTGAATTTTTTTTTATCTATTTGCAATGATTTTAGTGTTGGGGACTACAAATTTATTACTGTCAGGGACTATTGTGTATTACCATCGCTAAAAATAGACTTAAAAGTACCAGGCCTTCCTGGATGTTGGACGGAAAATAGACAAAAAGCCTGATACTAGCTCCGGTTTATTAGACTGCAAACAAACATATTCAGGAATGTGCCCATCCTAAGTTTACCCTAGCCTGCAGAGCTGGCGTTTTTGGGTGCATTCCAACGCGCGTTAGAAGGCCGCCATTTTGGATGCGTAGAGAATTGGGACTAGTGGAGGAGGGGCGGGTGTAACCCGTCGTCCTCTCCCTCGAAATCCTTTTTGGCCTCGCCCCAACCCTCTTTCAGCTTCATCATCCAAGATGGCGGCATAGAGTATTCGTATCCTTTATCGTATCCCCAAATACGCCTGCTCTGCAGGCTAAGTTTACCCAGGAAGGTCAACCCTGTCAACTGATTGGAGATAAGATAAGATTCTTGCAAATCGTGGTTGGCAAACAGATCACACATTTTGGCGCATGCGTTAAAGCACAATTTTTGGAGAGGTTTATCTTTAAAATATGAAACTCCATGTTGGTTGTTTTACCAGGTATTCAGTAGAGTCATTTGCTTAGGTCAGTCGCGCATGCGTGGTATGTCAAAGACGCCAATGCATAAGCCAAGGCATGACTACCACAATAGTTGCATCGGCTTGACTAAGGGTAAAAAATATGTTATGCTAACTACATGCTTAGGGACTAGTCACATAAAGATGGCATTACTTTTTTTTGGTGCCTTTCGTTACGTTACTTGACGTCATACCGGAAGTTGTCTAGAATGATGTTTTGACCGAGTGGAACCAGGAGGTCTGGGACCGACACGAAAGAGAAAAGAAAAAAAAGGAAAATTAAGGGTATTACTAGAGGTGGCGCGTCACATACGTGACGGGAACAACTGTCCATGACTGCTACTCCTCCGGTACTACGACTGTACGTATGTGTATGGTACTAACCATAGTTCGGAGTTGGTGTAAAGATCAAGTATAGTTTGCTCTTTGCTGTTGTATTTTTTTTCTTAAGAACCCTAAGTAACAACTAAAAGTAAACGAACAAGATAAGACATCCCAAAAGAAACCCGGAAAAGGGTGAACGTGACGGAAGTCAAAGTATTATTGTCCTACCTTTTTATACGTACTGCTTAAAAATATTGGTATTCAAATCAAAAATGGCAATTGGAACCTTTTACAATATCGTCCTTGTCACAAAGATTTGGAATCTCAGAGGGTTAAATAGGCTATAGAGGTAGGATTCTTAGCTGTTTAATTAGGTACTCACAATAGCCTTGCTTGTCAGCGTGGTCCCCAGGCTTCCTTGTTGCGCGGTCAAATGTGACGTCAGGAGCTGCCCATAGCCCACTTTGAAAAAGAGTGATAGCCTGGGCCGAGAGTAGCTTCCCAAGCGATTGTGGGAAGGTTTGGGGGGATGTTGGCTATTATCATCGCATTCAGTGTCCCACCAAACAATTCTACAATCGCTTGGGCAGTTACCCTCGACCCAGGCCATCACTCATTTTCAAAGTGGGCTATAGACAAACTCTGTTCACGGCTTCGATAAATTCGTTGAGGCCTGGGGCCCGTTTCTTGAAAGTCCCGGTAACTTACCGGGCCCAATAAGTGTCTTTCGTGATAAATGTTTCTTAACAGAAGTCAATTTTTGTTAGCGTTGAATACTAAATTTTAAAATCTTATAATTCTATGAAAGCATTGGCCAAGTACCATGCCTGTAATCACTGTGTAATCGGCGAAAAAATATTTAAAAATATACTTATCGGGCCCGGTAAGTTACAGGGACTTTCGAAAAATTTTATGGCAAAACAATACACTGAAACTAAACTAAACTGAAACTGAGAAATGGGCCCCGGGGTACGAGGCTGTAACCTTATTACATTTATATGGGTGTCCACCATGACGATATTTCTAATAAGGTGCGTTGAGCCAAAATCACCGTCCGTCATTAAACATCTCGGGAATCTCTAATTCTCCTTTCCAAACCTACCTGTCCTACCCTATTTTAATATATTTTAATATAATTTGTCTGAGGAAACTTTTTTTTTTAGTTATTAAAAACACGTTCGATAAACATTCACAAAACGTAATGTATACTGTGAAAAAAAAAAAAAAAAAAAAAACGAAAATAAACCAGACAGAGGACGAATCAATTAACTATAAAGGATCGTTATAATTTGCCAGCAATTTTGATGGAAAATTGATTATTTTCCGAATCTCTAATAAACAGCTGCTTTATCCGGACGGTCCCTACCCGCTAAATGTGTGGCCGTCTTCAAGGCAATCAGTGGACTACTCCAGTGAGAGAAGGCAGTGATGAAATTATGAAACGATGTTTTATAACATCATTTTGTCACCTAAAGGCGTTAAAACCCGTTATGGTAGAGTCTTGGCATTCTAGACATCCAAACCTGGTTCGGCCGGTAACCGGAAACGGTATCCGCCTAATGTAATTATTATTCTTTTTTCCGCTAAATGTAATTGTCTTTTTTTCTAGCACGCGAACATTTCTCCCAAAGCAACACCCTTTTGTACCATTACTTTCCACGTTTAACCTGTTACTTCCATGTCAAAGCATGTTGGGAAATCAGACATTCTTCATTCCCTGATTCACTAAACTATCATCACAAAAACACCAAATTATACTCGCGGCTGGATTTTACATGTACGAGTTTGCAAGTGATTGTCGTGATTGCTGGCTGTGTTTTGACAAGGTATGTTCTCATTCTGTCATTAATGGACGCTAATCAATATCCAATAAAATACAACACAACTTTATGTAACGTGGTCAGTATCCTTAGCTAAAATACAGCTGAGATAATTGTAAGCTAGTTTACAGGTGCGCCACGATAAACAAAACACAATTATATGATAAACATAAAATCGTCGACAGATCAGAATAAAACATTATCGAATAATAGTCCCATAAGATTTAATGTTTTAAAATTATTTTAAATGTTGCATACTGAGTAGCAATTTTCCTTGACGTCTCGGGTATTGAGTTTCACAATCCGTGACTATGATATTCTAAAATCATTAAAATTTTATTAAATATGAAAGGTGGGATTCTTACGTGCGCTTATTTGTTAGCTGGAGTAATCTATTCATGGTTATAAGACCTTATAATGGAGTATCCAATCAGTAATCTATTCATGCTTGCAATGGAGTATCCACTCAGTCAACGATCGGAAACGCAATCGATCAATCGAGACCAATCGTTACCAATTACTCCACTGCTATCAATTGGTTTGAGCCAATCAATACCCAATCGATAAGTCATACACTGGGCTGGTTATCGATTGCCAAAACGTGCCATGCTTGGAGCCTCCTGTTAGCCTTTACAGGTGCTCTCGTGCATTTATACGTCAATTTATTAAGGTTTTTTCCGTTTACAACGAGGGAAAATTACCGAATGCTGATTGGCTTTTATTCATATTTTTCTTTTTACCAAGGGCAATATTACTCACTACTGATTGATCGAGTGGCAAAAATACTCCTGATTGGCTGAGCACGCCTTTTCTATGTTTAGTTAGTCGCGTTCATTTTGTGCACGCGACTTCTTTGAAGTTTGACTTTTAACCGGGGTTCTTTGTGCTAAAAATGCACGAGCTAGCTTGAAGGGAAAGGTGTATATTCGTGTCGTACAAGAAACAGTAATGGATCAGTATTTGCGTCTAAAGCTAAAAACTGGAACGATCTACTAATCTCGTACCCAGATCTCCCACGGTCAGGCGGAGGGGAGATCTGGTAAAGTTCGATTTGAGGCCCGGAATACGGGCCTGCCCATCATCCTTTGTCCACCGTGCTGAATGGCCGCCGGCTCGTAACTGTGATCATTCCTGGTGAGGTTTTCGCTTTCGAGGGAGCTCTTCGGAACGTTCTTCGGTCGAGAGGACAACAAAACTTGAAACTTAAACCAAAACGAAAAAGGCAACAGGAGAGATATCAATCAACAAGCGCGGTAAATCACTTTTTTACTGAGATTAGTTCCTACCCTTTGTGACCATCTAGACCATCTTTGTAATGAAAACTGTTCCAAGAACAAATCCATCGTAATTGTGCTTTCTCCACTCAAGATCAACGCGCTTATCGACGATCAATTAAAAAGACTTAAGTCAACCGGAGTAAGCTGTACCAGTTTTCGCCTTAGATGGTAACTGTATTGAAGATACTGTAATTTACAGGCAGGGAAATGTCACATAATTTTTGTGCACCCCAAGGTAAAGGTAGCAACAGACAGTGCAGAGAGTTTTTGTTGTCGAAGCTTTATCAGAAAAATTTTGTGGTCGTTGTTGTAGATGAGGCACAATAGAGTTACTAATTGGCATCTTGGTGTTAAATTTCGCATTGGAAAGTCAAATGGTTCATGTCATATTTTCATTTGCAAAGTTTCAGAAATTGTGGTCTACCAGTGATACGTAAAAATTATTTCTTCTCTTTGTAGTCTTTCAGCTGATTTGGTCACACAAATTCTCCTTCTTCCATAAGTTAATGGTTTAAATTTCCAAACCAAATGGATTGTGTAAATGCGGCAGGTTTCTTTTACAGGCCAAAAGACACAACTCAAGGTCACTGTAATAATATAATTTTATATGAACCAGCTAAACAGGGCCTCCTCCTACCTACAACAACTGTCCACTCCTATAACACCAGAAATTCTGCCAAGCTTAATTTCCACCGACCACAAGTTAGCTAACATAGGCAAATTTACTTTTAAGTACTCTGCTTCTGTCATATGGGAAACTGTCCCCATGGCATTGAAAAAAACAAAAACTTTTAACAGGTTTGAGAAACTTTATATGGCCCACCTGATCTCTTGTCAATCAAATAATATATGTTCTGTTTAATGATCAAATATAATAGTATGTAACTATCTAATAATAATAATAGAGTTAAAAATAATAATAATAATAATGTCTGCTTAGATTTTGATCTTTGTTGTCGCTGCTGTTGCTGCTGATGATGTGTTGTCCTTTTCCTTTCTTTTTGTTTGTTGTTGTTGTTGTTGTTTGTTTGTTTTTATGTTGTTTTTTTGCTTTTTTTTGTTTTTATTTATTTATTGTTTTGTTCTTCTTTTATTAAGCTTGTCCTGTTTAGATTTCTTGCTCGGTTCAGTATATCTCAAACATACCTTAATTTACACAAATGTAATTCTCTCTTGTACATCCTAGGCTCTACAAACATTTCCTACATTTTCTAATATCTCAATAAAGCTCAGTGTCATTTCTTTGTTTACTTAAAAGTAGGTGGTGGTCAGCTAGAAAGCCTTTGCTACTTTGACCACCACACACATTTTATAATTTGTACTGTATTTATTTTTATCTTGTAATCATTTGTTGTAATACTTTTCTTTCTATGTTAATGTTGTGTAAATAGTGTGAAATAAATGAACCATGAACCATCCTAGCCCTAACACCATGCTACTGTCTTGGTTATATACCAGCAAACCAGAAAGACCTGTCTGTGTAAATGGTAGGCGCCCAATTATGTCCAACATTAAAATACCGAGTACACCCTTGCTGTTTTAAAGGGTTTTTTTTTTTCTCAAAAATGGAAGTTTGAATTTCTTTTGGGAAATGGAGGTACCACATCTGGATTTGGGATCTGAAGAATGTTTGGTTACTTGCAACATGTGAGCAAACAGAGCAAGTCCCTATGAGTTTCCCATTAGAGTTTTATTTGGTAGTGATGAGCTTTCCCTTTCAGTGGTTCTTGATTCACCTTTATCACATAACACTTGAAACATTTTCACCTGAAATTTATGTTAAGTTTAGGGGACATGCCCCCTCGACTGCTTCTTTGATGACAAGTTAATAAAGGTTATAATTTTACACATAGGAGTCCACAGACTCGAAAATTAGAACCACATAATACACAAGTCTAATAATATTTGACTCTTGATATGAAGAACAAAGGTCATTATCTGCACTTGATTTGCAAGGCACAATGAGCTGCTTAAATAATCATTGTTGTACTGAGCATTGCATTATTTGTACATGCATAGAGGATGATACACTAAGAATAATACAAGGTTCTTTATGTCCAAAGCAGCTATCTTGGTGCATGGACACTCACCTCTGATGGGATCCTTGATTTCAGCCAAAAAAAATAATAACAATAATAATAGGAAGGTGTGAAGGTCTTTTGGGCTCATAAAAGTAGCAAATGGCAGATAAATAGAAAACAAATAAAAAAAAATATTTCCACTATTTGTTTTCCTGTGCATGTCTGTGTGTTCTAATGAACTGTCACCCATTTCTGCAGCAAAACAACAGCTTTCACAGTAAGCTGATCTTCAGTAACCATGAATTCCTAAGTATTCCTTAACCATGGCCTTCCATAGCCAGGAAACAACATTTAATCAAACTGTCAGACACAAACCCACTGTAGAGAAGTGGTGGGGAAAAGAAACTTTGAAAACAGTGTCTGTCTTGGATGAAAATTCCTTGTTGATGCCAATTCCTTGAGCAAAAAAAATTTTCTTGTATTGATATTTGCACCCATGTAAGGTCCTAACTTTTCTTAATATTAAGACCAGCAACACAAAATTATGTTCAAGGACTTTTCACACAAGTACACAAAAAATATCAGAACAGTGAACCTTGAACCTTTAAGCCCCAGTAGTGATCAGTATCAAAATTTCTCCTAATATTTATCAATACACAATCAAGGAGAGGTCATGAGATCACCAGTGGTGAAATTTCTTGATATTTCAACAGCCACCCTATAATGCTACTATGAAAAATGGACATGTAGAGACCAGTAAGGAGAAACTGTATGTTGACACTGAGGCTTAAAGGTTAAAAGCTAATAAATACAGAGCCATATTGTTGGTGATTATCGCAGCTTCTTTTATGCTTCGTCCTTCCACCACCCCATGCGTCAAAAAGGGCTTAGTTACTTGAGAATCCCTTTTTATTCAGCCTTCTCATTATCCATTTTCTGGTAATTATATTGTCTTATTCTAATGGAAAGAATAACAACATCCCAGTGAATGACTACAGTTTTTTCTTAATTAATTGCATCTTTGTTCAGGGGGCACAACTTCAGAGTACAGCAAACGAGGAACACTTTCCTCAGTATTCCCTACAGCGAAGATTGTTGTCATGACAACAACAGCAACAGAAAAACAACCAAACTACAATCATACAAAGTTTGAATATGAAAGATTTATGGAGTACTACAAAGGCCCTCCTATCTTAACACAAAGTAATGTTGACCAGTTTGATTAAATATTTTTGCCCATAGCAGATGAACTTATCACCACCAATGTCAAAAATTAAGCCTGTCAGCCTATTATTTACTCATCATTAGTACTGTGTGGATTTGGGGGTGCCTTTTTGGGTGGAAGGCTTGGGGATCACCAGTTCTACCTTACTCCCCAAATTCCTCAAAATGCACTTTTGGCTCAGTCTCATTCTCTACAGACTGACAATGAATATTATTTGCCACAATCTTTGGGAATGGGGTTTGATTCTCATTGTGTTGGAAGGATAATAATTTATTCATTTTGGTCTTCCGCAAACTATGGAAAGTTTTTTCCAAGAAAGTGGAAGAGATGGGAAGCCTGCTACATCAAAACTTTACTTTAACAACAATCATATTGGTGTAAATATTGAAGAAATGCAACCCACCATGACAGATTAGTGTAAATACCCCAGAAATCTGTGCAGGGGAAAATTTTTGCTTATAACCACTTTGGTTTTGGCTTTTGTGTGAGAAATGCAGCTGTTGTGATATCTGTTGTCCGAAATGACTGTCATTGCTCTTAATTATGTGTTGAGCTGTGTCCAGCTGTTTTAGCCCTTGAAGATATTCACATCACTGATAGGAACTTTAGGAACTTGCTTCTCCCTAGAAATCAGGTGGAAGAAATTAAGGCAGAGTTAACAAGAAATAAAGGAGAAACTGAGGCCAGTGATAACTATTTGTATCAGAGAATGTGCTAAGGATTAACAATGGAAGTAGTAAATGAAGTGTGTTTAGTACTTCAAGGACTCCATACTAATGATAAAATAATGGAGAAATTCCCCCATCTTGAAGAAAAGAACAATGGCAAAAAGATTCTAAAAACTATAAGTGATGTCAAATCCAAAGAGGCATGTCCTCCTTTTAAAACTACTTCTTTTCTAAAGCCTATCACAAGCATAGACCTGCAAAACATTAGGTGGTGCAGACATGTAAACCAATGTCCCCATTTTTATTTTAGAGGAAGGCTAGTTTTCTATTTTGGATCCAAATTTTTTTTAACTCAGCAGGTGGGAGAGAGGGGATAAAATTAAACTAACTACACTTACATAAAGAGCCCTAATCGGTTCAGACAAGGTGTTCTCTGTTGTAGTACGGGTTTCATTACTATTATTTTGGCGGTCATAAGTCGGACATTTTTCATTTCTCTTAGCTGAGGGGTGGGAGGGATATTGATCTCACCAGATGAATAATAATATTGTGTGGACACTCTATCAATTTCTCAAAAGTCCTATGAGAGATGTTGTATGGATCTTGAAGGAATAAGCACACTGGTCTGAAAGGACTAATATTATATTATGAAGTCTCTTACTCAAAGTCCAGTTCAATTTATAGAAGGAAAATAGTCTTTTAGCAGAAGACAAAAACTGAAAATATGCTAGCAAATGCGGCGCGCGTGTTCAGGAACTCAAGGTAAAGTATTTTGGGGAAATTAATTTGCGTTTACTAAATAAATAATCATTTTAAAAAAAAATCATTTTTTGTCAAGAAATACCAAAAAAAAAAATATGACCTACCTCCATTTTATCCCCAAAAGTAAGCAAGCTTATATCCATCGTGTTGGAAACTTGTGTAATTTGGCAAGGCCGTTTGAACGTTACTGCAAACTCTTTTCGGCTAAAGTCGCTGTTGTCTTCCGAAAAAACAATTTCTCACTGTTCTCTCCCCACACAAAGGGCATGTATGTATTAAAACGTCGCATGACAATCTTAATCGGAGCGAACACTTTTCCGTGTTTTTGTTTCTTCCCCGAACTGAGCGAAAACCAAACACAGAAGGAAAGAGCCAATCACAGAGCAGATTAGAATGAGGCATTCTTAATTCTGGTAACCAACCAGAAATGGCGTTATATCGAACTTTACCAGATCTCACATTTCGACATTCCCGATCCGACGACTGAGATCGGGGTACGAGATTAACGATCTACTAGACACCTGGCGGAAAACAAACCATTCATGGTGACCAAGCGCTGTCATCTCGCCACGGATTCTTGCAGCCAAAGATAAGGACACAGAACAGTCTACTTTTTATAAGAGCCAAGGAGCAGGTCAAATTCAGTGGAAGAGATTAGCCATTTCCGAGTTGCTGTGAACCTCATCATCAAAGCGAGGCTAAATGTAAAACTACTAATGGAAAGCTTTGCACTTAGCCTCGTTTACAAAATGAGGTTCACAGCAACTCGGAAATGGCCTATTACTATGCATGTTCCTGCTTTCGACATACTGTTTGCTATTTTAATCGATGTTTGTCCTTTGATTTTTAAGCACAACTTCACTGCAGAGATTAATCAATTGAGCGAAACATTTGGTTTAATCATTGTTTAGTTTAGTTTGCTCATGGATTCTTCTCCTAATCAAATGTACATAACAATCAACTTCTCGTGTTTTGCATGCTAAGAATTAGTTGAATAGTTTGTTTGTTTGTTTGTTTGGGCTCTGTTCTGTTCACGATGTTGTTAGCAAATCCCAACAAAAAAGGTGCATTTGTTACTATGAATATGAAAAGTCACTATACATCGAAGCATTGGAACCTGGTATTATTATTGACTTTTAAACCAGTGGTGAATTAAAATCGTCATTATTAGTATAGGGGTAAAAATACCAACAATTAAGGTAACATGGGTCTGTAATTCCAAATGTGATAAGGCCAGCTAAACCAACATTGCCATACAGTTAAACTTGCGCTTCACGCGTGTAATAGTTGCAGCATCCAGAAGACCTTTGTGAGAGCATTCGGTAGTACTTACCTTCAGGCATACTACCTGTGGTGAAGTATCCTCACGTAAGGTTTCTGAAGTGTTGTGCTGTGGTCCCGCCAGGCGTGCGCATTCTCGTCCCCAGAGCCTCACGTCCCTCTTATCTGAGGGAGGCCTTCGCACGAGGTCCTCGTGTGAAGGCCTCCGTCAGCTATGAGAGACGTGAGGCTCTGGGGACGAGAATCATCATTCTTTGGTGCGCAATTTCAGATTTACTAGTTACCAGACTCTAGCCCTTATTACGCAGCGGTAATTTTTCCATGACAAAAAGATAGTTGTTTCGTTAGTTTCTCCCCAGTTTTAATTTTAGAAGTAGAGTCAAATATTTGAAACTAATTATATGTATAATATATTGTGTCATTATACTACCAGCTACTTCAATCTGAGATTGATAAGAACATTATTTAAGGTGGCCGAACACAGATTTTTAGTGTACAGGTGTTAGAAGACGTTATTTGGAAACTATGTATTTCTGGACGCCCAAAATTGGTATGGTGTAAGACTAACTAAGAAAGAATGTATTTTCGTACGTCTTGTTGAGCTAAGTACCGTTTCCATGGCAACGCAGCGAGCTATTAAACGTCCATAAATAGTAGGTTTCCTTTATTTTCAGAAAATGTACTCATTAGATTTTTTCCATTTTTTTGTATCCTGAAAAACTCACTAAACACTGACACAGTTGCACTATTTTCATGTAATTTTAACAGAGAGATCTCCTGTAAATATTGATTTTGCATTTTTATGTTTTGTGAAGATACCCTCTGTTAGATTTAGGTTTCTCTTTGTAGGCGAGTTACGCTTTAAGGGAACTATTTTCATGCCAAATTTCACGAAATTCTAATGAGCGGTTCCTTAGAAAACAGTTCATTTCCACGAAAACAACCAGTCGCAATTTTTTGCTCAATGGCGCATGCGTGGCTTTAATTGGGTTTCATGGCAAAGATGAAAAGCATGCAAAAGGTCTTAGTGAATGACTTTTTTGCACGGAAAGAAAAGAAAAAGAGTCCAGAAACGAGAAACTTAGTTCTTTAGGATCAAAACTTAACTTTATTATCCATTTCATGTGAAAATGAGGGATCACTTTATCGACCGTCGTATTTGCATACCACAACCCTAGCGCGCGCTTAATAAAATCACTAACAGAATCTGTAAAGCGCGCGCAAACTGTGTTCGGCCACCTTAAAGTATCCAGTGGCATTAGTTTTCTCAAAGCTACCAAGCATCGAAGACTAAATAACGTTTAGCAATAATGGTTCAACATACAGTGAATCGTTTTGCTGGTTTGTCATGTATTTTTGGTCAGGCCGGCTTCACTGATTATTTCTTGGGTTAAGAACCTTACACGTTGTTTATTAAAAAATTACGAATTATGCGTGGAAGTTTTGAATTCAAAAGTGGTTCATGTATTGATTTCAATGATTGACTTTTTCTAAATACGGACCTGTATTACGTAATCAAATTGAGTGCGCGCACGGGGAATCAGACGAAAAAGAGCAGTAGAGGAATTATGTAAGAATCGAAAGCAAATGTCAGATGAATAAAATCAGCACAAACTGAAATATTAGAGACATTGCATTGACGATGGAAAAGCAATGAATGTACCGGCTAGCACTAATGACACAAATGATTGATCAGAGAAACTACAGAGTATGTTATCTTTGAAATATGCATGGTTAGTAGCCCTTAGGTAGACCTTGTTAAAGGGTCCTAGTCAGCCACACGTTTGTTTTTGTTTATATGCGAGAGTTTGGCCATTATATTTAATTGGGAGCATGTAGAAATAAACGAAATCACTGTGAAACTACTAAAGATAATGAAACAAGCTTTCAGGAACACAACTTACAGTTAAGCAATAAGATAAATTAAGCAATTTAAGCAATAAGATCAGTTAAGCAATAAAATAAATTTCGCTTCACCATGCAATATCAATAATTTCGATGGCATCCAAAATGGCGGAGGCTGACTAGGGTCCTTTAAGATCTGCTTTTCCCGCATAGTCATAAGCCGAGCAAAAATACCTTAGTTTGTAATATCAGGCAACGTCCTTAAGAAATCCTAGTTACTTGTACCATCTCGTGATGCGCAGAACGCAGAAGAAGGCACCCTTCTTAAAATAAGTGAAAAAAGGGACAAAATCAAAACTGACTAAGCGAGAAAAAATGATAAAATAAAACTACTGGCAACACGATGATGGGTGCTTGAGCCGGTCTGCGTGTGGTATTACCGCTTAGAGCCAAGAGAAGTAATCTCTTGTTGGAGTGTATTGTCTTCCACGCGCGCTTGTCATTATAGTTAAACTCACTTTTAAGAGCGGGTTGAGAACATAGTTATTAATTAAGTTGAATTGAAGTCCTGAGGCATTTGAGGCTGTGCAAGTTGGCATAAGAAAGGAACGCTGTCATCATATGAGATGACGCAAGAGGTTTGGGATTTCTTCAGAAAAAAGGTATACCTTTATTACAAGCTGACTAGCTATGCTGGCTGGAGTATTATTTCTGGCCTGGCAGAATAGGCTTGGGCCAGTTGAAAGTTAAAATGTCATGACAATATTATTGCAAAAGTAATCAGTCTAATGTGTAATGTTTACATGACGTTGATGTTTAAAGAAACACTCTTGCAATGCAACTGGAGTACGCTCTTTTTCGCTCTCAGAAAACTTACGCTCCCATAGTCCGCGTTCCCGTTATCCAGCGTAAGTACTCTTGGACGGACACAAACTGTACTGATAACATTACCAATGTAGAAAACTGTGTAGTAAGAAGTGTTTCATTTAATTGAGGAAAAACCATCGTAGTTACACAACTCAAGTAACTGCCACAAGGAAGCCGGCGGCCTGGAAAAAATTCAAGCCTGATTGGAATTTGATCCCATGGCCTCTGCGATTCCGGTGAAATGGTCAGTTAAGTTGCCCACCCAACAGCGATTGTCTTTTTATTATTATTATTATTAAATAATTCACATTCATTAATTCACCTTCCACGGGTATATTACTAACAAAATGACCAGTTTCGAGTTGGTTTGATTAGAGCAGTAAAACGGAATTCGGTAGACTGAATTCATGGAATCGAAACCTGTTCCATACAGCTTAAATACACCAATGTGATCGTCTTTCTTCTAGTAAGTAAGTAAGTAAGTTTATTTTGCCACACCACAAATACAATGTAAACAAAAAAAATAGAAAAAGATAGATGTAACAATGGCGAGGAGTCCTAAAGGAAACTGTGAAGCTTATATTAATTAGGTCTCCTCAGTTATTATTTTACAAGATGAAATCAAAAAAGAAGATAAGAGCACGACGACGGATACAATTACAATTTCATACAATTACAATGTCAAACGGAAGGATATATTACGAAAAGAAAAGCTACAAGAAAATTAAAACTACTAATAGTTATTATAGAAAAACGCCTTAAGTGCTTTTTTAAAGGAGATAGAGGAGGACGAGTTGACGATTTCGGTACACAAGGAGTTGTAAAATTTAGGGCCCTGGTAAAAAACGGAAAATTGTTTGCTGAGAGGCAAACGATATAAATGAGAGTTTCTTGTATGATACGAATGAATTTCTTTCTGTAAGGTGAATTTACTGTCAAATTTTAAAGGAAGGGTATGGTTTTGGTAAGAGAACATGAATAAACCTAATTGAAATAGGTGTATGTCATGAAATTTTAAAATACCAAGTTTTCTAAAGATTGGATCAGTATGCGCATAGAAATGAGTTTTAGCTATAGTTCTCACCACTCGTTTCTGAAGAATTTCAAGACGAACAAAGTTCGATTCAACCTTTCGCCTGCAGTTACATGTATTTTGCATCCATAACCGTGTTTCATAGCTTTGCACCGCTTTAAGTACCTGCCTCGCCGGTAACGCGGTCTCTGGGAACAATTTTTATTTGTTGATCTTGTTATTGCATTTTTTAAAATAGCCTGAGTCTGTGATGGCTAGTAGACTTCTTATTGGGTTGATATGGAGCGATAACTGTCCTTCAAATTTACCCTATCCCGACAAGACAGACTGTTGATAGGGTAGACAATAGATAATTACTAAACTGGCACAAAATCCTGTTTATTCATACAAGGGCGGGATGAATAGCTATCGCCGGCGGTAGGGTTCCAAAAGCAACGATGGTCCGAATTTAAGGACCTCGTGATATTGAGTGTGACTTTAAAAACTGCCTAGAATCTGTTTGGATTCTTTTGGAAAATAAATTTTATGAATACCTTTTAGTATACATAAGTTGCATCTTTTAAAAATTATGTTCACTATTGCCACGGTATTTAAATGAAAGTCGCTGGACGAGGCCAGATACCCGAAAGTGTCAACCGCCCAAAATTCGATGAAAATAACAAATGGTACATGGTAAAAGGGTGCAGAATTCGAAAGTTACGAGCGAGGGTTCTTACTTTAGAGACTTTAAATAAGGGAGTTGTTGATTATTTAGTGCATGCAAGGAACGTGACCTGAACAAATCAAAAGTAATTCAATTATCAGGTCAACTATTGTTTTCTGGTTTCATTGTGCCCAGGAATTTGGACAAAACAAAGAACTATAGATGAACTTGCGCTCCACCAGTTAAACTTGACATTAGTTTTATGAATTATGGCTACTTTCCAAAGCTTTGTTAAGTCCCTCCTACCTTCCTTTCTATTGCCAACTAATTCAAAATGAATGATTATGGTAAAAAAAAAATTGACTGAAATCTGTCTAGCACTTTAAGGCATGATTTTCCCAAGAGAACGTATATTTAATGTTACGTAATACCGTGTTTTAAGTCATGTTATAAATATGACTTCAAATATGCAACAACACAAGAGAATAGATGGCATTAGAGCAGAAAGGTATGATCCATATGCTTTGACATCATTTTCCATGAGAAAACTGAATTGTGGCGTTATGATATTTCCGACAGTGTTTCCGAAATCAGCGATGACTGGTATTTATTAGTGGAAAGATTCCAGTGATTGGAAAAACCTATTACAAATACCGCAGACATACCTTGGTCAACACTAGTATGCACCGAGCATTGAAACGTATTCCCTTACGCGACCTGTAAGGTTGTGCATGTGGTGAACAAAAAGCAGGTGTGACTGTGGAGTAGTTTGGTGTGATACAGTAAACAGCTGTTCGTTTAGGTGTTATCATGATAGGGCATACCCTTTCGTCCCAGCTGTAGCCCGCGAACGCAGACGTTTTTCCGGCTGTCGCTTCTCTCTGGCGGAGAGCCGGAAATTCGTCTACGTTCGCAGGCTACGGCTGGGACTGTGAAGAAACTTAGGTTAAGATAGGGTAAACATTGTTATCTTGGTGTTTTAGATCTAAGGACTACTGCCCTCCACGAGTAAATGCAAACGTTTATGAAAAAAAATATGAGCTGTTTAGTACAGTGAAAGATTCTTTCAACGGTGTTAACAACGTAAAGAAATTCTGCGGACTATTGGCATACTGGGAAACAGATGAAGAAAGCGCGAAGAGTATGCCCAGAATGTTCACTTCGGCATATTTTGGTTTCAAGGGTTAAACCGTGATTGCGCTTATCCAGGATAATATAATAATAATAATCACCTTATTTACCCTCGGGTTTGTGAGGCTGATTAGGCCTCTAGCAATTAATGCGAGCTTTCTGACCATCGAATTGTAATTTGGAAATGATAGTTTTTGAGGAGATGGGGAGTGCCCAGAGAAAAACCTCTTGGAACAAGGACGAGAACCAACAACAAACTCAACTGGCCACTTATAACGCTGTGGAAGGCAAGTGCTCTCACTAGCACTAGTGCGCCATCCCTACTCCCTCTAACCTCAACTTTGAGTAGATTGTGTCAGTTTATACTTGAATCTAAATTCCTGTTAAATATTTGTGTCCTACGTTGTGACTTTGCCCGGGCGCCGTTCAAACTTGAATGTTTTTCATGTTAAAAAAGCTGCCTTTTGAAAAAGGTCCGTTAGTCACTGTATTTTGTTTGTAAAAAGGAATTTAAATACTTGTGCAATAAACGACTTGAGTGGATTTACATATATAACGAATCTACAGAAATACAATCCTTAGCCTAATAGCTTCTGATTCGCGACAACATTTCGCGGCAAAGTTCATGTGAAGGAGACAAGGCCAAACAGAACTAATTCTTTAATATTGTACGTCGTGTGATATTTTCAGGCCATTCAATCTGTATTCATTCTTTTTCTCTACACGTTTAATATTATCTCGAGACTGAGACTGACCGATCAAGCTTCCCTGTTGATCTGTTGTCCATAGAGTTCAGTTCAGTTACACTGATCAATAGGCGATACGCCATAATTCCGTTAATCGCATTAAATAAATTATAAGCGGATTAATAATAACATCCGATTCTCATTAGCCAGGCCGGCTTACAACCTCTTATCGTCTGAGACAATCTGACTCATCTAGTATCACTGTTCAATTCCATTAAAAAATAGCCGCCTATTTTAAGCAATTCTTATCAGTAGGTCTAAAATTCATCCGTCTTTGCCTACTGTCACCATAAAACGATTTCCAAAAACGCTGATGAAAAACCCGGCGAAGACTTCTGACAATGCCAGTTAAACTATAATCATCTTAAATACGGAAGGATGGCAAGGCATCGTTGTTAAATCGGATAAGGGAACCCAAAAATGGAGACATGAAAGACTCTTTGGTTGGCCGTTTCACCTCGCTAATTGTGTCTGGTGCATGCTAAGTGTGACACTGAGGCGAAAACCCATTAGACAAAAAGGAAGCGTTTTCAAACAAAATAAAAACACATTTGTGTGGTGAGAATGATGCCAGACGCTGGCGTGGGCAATGCTTTGCTAAGCTTAAGTGGCCAAATAACAAAGAAATGTTTTAAAAACGCCCTAGATTAGGTCTCAAAATTGCTCGGAAAGTTATGTGATGATTTAGTCACTAAAAAATGTTTGTTCGGACATAACATTTCCTTCGGCACCAAAGATGGTGGTGTAGGGTAACAAGTTTTGAGCACAGCCTTTTTTCGATTATCAAATGTGAATAAGGGAGAAACGAAGACTCGGAAAAAAAAATCCGAGTCTTCGTTTCTCCCTTATTCACATTCGATATCTTGTTGTTGTAACAGTTGTTGTTTGTCCGTTAGTAAACATACTTTAATAGTGTAAATCTCGCAGTTATTTATTTGTTTGTTTATTTATAGTTTCTCGAACGTTTTAAAGGTTTTTAACATTTTTGAAGTTTCACTCAACTCATTGACAGAGTTTTCTTCAAATGGCCACCGGTTCTTTTCCCTAAAAAACACTTTTATCTTAGCTTGAGTCATTAAATCATTAAATTTCACACACTTGTACGATAAGACAAGTTTTTTTCTTAGAAACTGTAGCAAAAATAGAAACAGTTTCTTCTTAAGGTTATCAGCCAGGGCAGCAACGTTTACAGCGTGGTTATATAAATAGAGGTAAAATGATTCTTGTAGAAAACCAATCACTCCCATTTTGCTCAGTAATATCGATAAGTCAATCGAATAATTTAGAACGAAAGCCGACTCCTACCAAAAAACATTTTGTGATCCGTCCTCTGCTTTAAATAGCTGGAGAATGATTATGGAACACAGCAAAGGAAACTAAAGATTTGGTGAATCTTGAGATACGGTGTACTACTCTAAACGGTGTTAAAAGAAGATAATTCTCATGTCAACCATGCGTGGGAAAATAATACGTCGGTTGAGTTTATTTTTAATGTGAATCTTCTTCATTACAACTGCCTGACACTGTTGGGTGATTTACAGGATCTGTAAACTAATACTGAAAATGAAAGTAAGCTTGACTTTGAGATGAAGTAAAGAAAGCTGAGAATTAGGGTTAGCGCAACGATAATAAGTGGTTCTTGTTATTTTACTTTTGCATGTGAACTGAATGAGCAAAGTAACGTATGTATGAGGGCCGCACTTGAATGCAAAATACTACATACCATAAAAATTTTTTCACATAACAATCACAGTCCTGTACGTATACTATGTAATATACCCTCTTTTATTTTTCAATAATATGTTTTTTTGTCAGGAGGCTCCTGTCACCGTGGTGGTTTTCAGGTAGGTCCTGCATTAAATTAATTATCATTATTTATAAAATTGTAATAAAGTATTGCTCTGATTCATTCTGATTTAAATAGTTGTTTCCACTACGAAAAGTTATGCTCATTTAGTAACTTTAGATTTTATCCACGGACTTATAATTCAGACTTGCATAACATGAAGTCAGGCATTACTCATTAAGGTTAAAGAATTCTTGAGTACATGAGAGGTCGATTCTCTGTCTCAGTGGCTGAAAACCAATTACTTATGCTGCCATTGGCAATACGTTCTCAAGTCGATTGAATTCTAACTCCTCAGTTTTTACCACCAGCCACCTGTACAAGTGGCACTTGTGAAGGTCGGTCATTTTGATTGATCGCTTTGTTTGGTCGAACCACTTAGAACACCATGAAAAACATTACCACATTCCGGGAAAGTACTGTCCGTCGATTTCATTTGATCGGTCACACCTTAGGATTTTAACCACACTCAACGTTCGAACATCCTTGTACAGCATAATAAACAGCACCACAGGAAAGTACTGCTCAGTAGCTTTCATTTGAATGGTCACACCTTAGGATTTCAACCACACTCAATGTTCCAACGTCCTTGTACAGCATAATAAATAGCACCACAGGAAAGAACTGTTCTATAGGTTTAAAGACCTTCATCTCATCATAGGACCTTAACTTGGATTATACCCTGTTAGTAACAGAGTAATATTTATCAGTACTCTGAGTACCACTATAAAATCAAGAGCGGGAAACTTTTACTCTGGGCATGCCTTAGAAGTGTTCAGTTTGCAGACGAGGACTCGTTCATCAATAAACATGCAGAGAGGAAAATTCTGATGTGGTCTGAAAAGGGTCCATTCGTATTCAGGCTCCAGATGTGAGGGTAAGTTGTCAAATCCTAGTTTTTCAAGTTAACATACAAACAACAATAGTTTTTGTTACTCTCTTAGTTAACAAGCGATATTTCATTTTCCTAGTAAACACTAAGGGTCAGTTATTAAAAGACAGTTTAGACGCTGTTTAACAGAACCACCTTATAAGTCATTTCAATTTTGCCAACAAATATATTAAAACATTGTCAACTGCCGACGGTAACAAGAAGGCTTGCATCCCAGACTAGAAAACTATTTATCTACTTAAAATAAAACGCTTATAAACAGATTTGGAGGCCCACTGGTTGTCTTAACCCGCGATCTAAGTTAGACTCTGCTTAAATAACTGGCCCTTAGTAACACAGCATGGTGGAGGACAAAGGTGCTTCTCTATACTTCAGTCAGCAGTTATCTGGCCACCCATGATTTGTGGCATTCACAGAAGTCCGGGCAAATGTTAGAGCCAAATTGATTCACTCAGAGTTTATTTATTCCTCTATCTCACATACGTTTGTTCCCTGTCAGACGCATGGATGCGAACAGTTGGGTCCGAGTTTGATTTATTTTGGTTCCGCCCGCCTCTTTATAATAACATTTCGGCTGTCAAACCTTTTCTTTATCATTTAAAAACAACTGAGAACAGTGACCAAGTTCTGTGGCTATTTCCTCTAGTTTATAATGATCTAGATACAACATATATCACTTCAGGGGCAAAGAACCTTAAAACACTTCTCTCTAAACGTTGAAAACCGGCCTCGTAAATTATAAGCGACATACAAAACGTTTAATTTGTGAGCCATACAAAATTCCTCCCTTTGTTTATTCAAATGGTTGGTAGACAAACCGTAGAATAATGTCAGCGAAGAAGAGACAAATCCTGATGGTGGAGGACTTTGTTAACCTTTTCATTGAAATAAGAGACGTTAATGTCGGTAATAATACATGCAATTCCAATCGATATCAAATAATCCCCTAGTTTAACCCTATTTTGGTCAGACCAGAACTATAGTACATTGATTCTTTTGGTCTTCCTATCCAAAAGTACATGGCTGTTTTTCGGCAATAACAGAGAGTTCCTCAGTTCAAGGGTTGTTGAAAACTGAGCCTCCCTCTGAGAGCACTGTTTTGATGTCATTTCGCTGCTTGATAAACTGTTACCTGTCAGTCACAGAATTGAAATGTTATTTTTCAGATGGTCAAAGTTTGCGGATGTTTTTCAGAACGGCAGATTCAGCGACGCTACAGATAACATCACAGCCATGCTGTAAAAGGATTTCCGCTGTCGTCTGTAATTGGTAACTTCTTCCTCCCAGTTATTATGTTGACTCCGCCGGATAAACATTTCAGACAATCAATTCGGTTCACTGTGTTTCCGTTCTAAATGTTAGTTGGCTGCAGAAGTTTTCATTCCGCTCGTTAAAAATGATTTTAAAAGCTGATTTCAAGCTCAAGATAAAGAAATGTCCATTTCAAAATTAAGGGACAAAAATTTTATGGAAGAATCTTTATTGATTGGTGATATTAAACTCGAATCAAAGTTCACGTTTATCCAGGATTAGCTTAATCGGGCTTTGAACAACTGGGCCCAGGATATAGGATACCAAGAAGCCACCCTCAGCAATGTAAAGGTTACGATTATAATGAGCTATAGGCATCACAAGATTGAATGAATCACTCAATCCTCTATGAGCTACCGAGAAGGCTTTCCTATAGTGTTGTTGTGCAAGGTGTTTCTGTCAGGAGAGGGGGGTGAGGAGGTATTTGTGCTGAGTGTGTGAATAGAGCATTCCTTAAGTGACTTAGTCTTTGATTTCAGTTATGTTACCTGGGCACTCTTGAGAAAAAACGAATCTTCTATTGTAAGCCATGCAAGCTTTTTTGTAAATGATTTGACCGTTTTGCTGTAGTTTGTGAAGATAATTAGTACTTGTGAAGTCTACACACAATTTATTTATTTATTTCTAATCAATTAATTTTTTGCGACTGCTCGCAGACCCACCAAAAGCAGAAAGTAGCAAATTTGAAAAAAATCTTTGTGCATACTTAACTGAAAAGAATCTTTGGTAAATAAGGCTGTGGGTGGATTGGGTTATCCTTAATCCCAATAATTTTGAGGACATTTACCCGTTATCTCTAAGAAAAAAACCGACCGGATTAAAAACGACAAAAATGATACACAAAACTCCCAATAAACTCGGCAATCGCAAACGAGCGCGCGTTTATGAGGAGCTTTGATTTTAATATTGTGAGAAAGGCAAAAATTTCATCCAGAATCCAAGACTTTGAGGGATCTGAAGCTTATTTCCTTGATTACAATTCCAGTCATCGACAGGAAAAAGGATAAGCTTCGAGATCATTGACAACCTGAATAACTATCGCCATAGAAACGGCTGTGAGCTGCCAAAAACTTGAAAATCATAGAATGAAATCTATCCGCTCTTTTCCGGCCGTTTCGTCTGCTTCGTGCTACGTTTAATGTCCCAAATCTCTCTCCATAATAATTGATTGCACCTTTATCTGTATATAAATCAACAAAAATTGTAGAGTAAAGAGACGAGAAATTTGGGGTAGAAGATCCATGCAAACTCACATTCTCAACATATTTTTCTCTCACTCTCAAGGGCTAAATTTTTCCGCTGAAGCGAAATTCCAATGCGTATCAATGACTTTTGTAGATAGACATAAATTAAAAGGACTTTAGACTTTGTTATGGTTAGGTCGCAATCGCACAAATGCAAAGAATTCCCTGGCTATCTATTTTGAAAACCTCAAAAAAATAAATAAAGATATCTGATTGTTAATGCAGCCTTTCCTGAACTATTTCCAAGATGGTAGCATTATTTTAAACTGATCAAACGTCTCCGTCGTAATTTGCAACAGAATTCTGCATCCTTTAGTTCTCCAAAAGTGTTTATTCTGAATTTTATCTAGAAATTTAATAAAAGATTAGAAGAAGTTGGACAGCTGCTTAAGTGGTTAACACATTGAAGTTTCCTGGCTTCTCGAAAGTTCGCCGGCAAATCCCCTCCGTTTCAAAGTGTTTTAGCAAAGCCCAAGAACTCCGAAAAGGTTATAGGCTTAAAATAAAACATCTGTTGATGCATTAGTTAGAACTGTTGATGATAGTATCAAAATTCCTGTTCAACGTGAGAATATTTAAGCAATGCAACCATTTTGGCCAAGTTTTACGGGTGTTTATGGAGCTATACTGCACAAATTAATGTTTGGCAAACAAAACAACGCCCACGCCAAAACTGATATAACGGTATTTGGCCTCACCTTGTCAGAATTATCACTCATAGCAAAATCGTGTCAGCAAAAAGGAAGAACTTTCCGGGCATTTTTCAAAAACCGTTTAATGACCGTGATAGCATAAAACGCATTGTTCTAAAAATACAACGGCATGAAATACAGTAATGAGAAAAAATTCGCGTTGTTCTTGGAGCATTTGATGACTGCCGATGATAAATTTGATCTCATCGAATTAGAGAAATTATTCGATGATGTTAATCTAGATCTATCTATTATTTTTAGGCACGGCGTCATTCTGTCCACTCGATAAACACTGATAATTTCCTTTAACTCCACTGATCCGCTGATCAAAGAGCTATGATTGTTTCAGGGGAGTGGTAAGGTACTTGTGGGTGTAATGCATTTTATTCGAAATTGGATGTACTTAGTACAGTTCCCAAACTGCCACTGAGTACAAATTATTACTCTATAGCAATCCCGTTTCAATTTTCTGTTGAATATACCAGAACGTTCGTTGATTTACAATGTACTACACGTGTACCCCTAGTAAGCCAAGCGAGTATTTCCTCCTTACCAGACAATGAAACATGATCCTAAGTTACGCCTGAACTAACGTACTTGAACGCCCGACTGAAAAAAATGTCGTTTACGGCCCATCTTGTCATTGATTCAGTTCTTGAAGAGAGATTTCGAGTTTAGGTTAGGACAAAGGGTATAATTTTACCGGATTTTGAAAGCGTAAGAAATCGTGTGCAGGAATTCACTTCCTTTGTCACGAAAACACTAAACATTTTCTGGCACGTATGACACTCAATTGCCTTGTGTTGATGTTTCATTGGTTATCGGTAAGGTCATTAAAATTCTAAACAGGTCAAAACTTCAGCCTGGCTTAAAACACTATTTCCTCTACTTTAGGATCATCTTGTCCTTGAAAACAGGTATGTGAAGGAGATGGATTTCAGTATTGTCAGCATTGATTCTGAGCTCTGAAACAGCATGTATATGTGAACGTTAATTCACACTTATCAGCATTAATCCTTGACCTCTTTCTGTAACATTACAGAGGTTTTGATTTACAGGTCCTATTTCGAATAAAATATTATCATCTCTGGGGAGCTTTATTATTCCTTTAGTCTGTTTGATCCATGTTAATCCTCAACAACACATCTTTTGTATTGTACTGTAGTGGCAAAGAATAATAGACTTTCCTATTAGTGGTAGCAGTGTATGTGATGACAGGCAAACACATTACAGTATGACAGCCAAAAGAAATAATAAACTGATTTTAATGAGATTAGAGGCAACTGGCAACGACGTGTTGATGATAAGGGGAGTATAATGTTAAACTATCACCTCCCAAACTATTAGCAGACATTTCAAACAAAAAGAAGAGGTTTGCCGACGAAAGACAAATGTGTTCTATGAGATGTATACAGAATTTCAAGAACCGGAAATTGCAATACTTTTAGGAGTGCCTCATATGGTTAGCCCTGTCAAGAGAAAAATTCGGATCTGAGACACTTTTGGTAGATCATAGTGCCCAAAACGCGTGCAAACATCACTGAAACAATAAACAAAGACATGTGATCCGTTGAAAGAACTTGAAAGGTCGACGCATGCTATTGGCCAATACGCCTTATTGACAGTATTGAAATGCTTTGATCTCTCGAGGTGGCTAATCAAATTGATTCCTCCGCTTTATGAGCTGCACATCTTGCGCTAATTTTCTGCCTCAACGCGGACAACCAACAGGAACACGCTAAACCTCTTGGTAGAATGGCCGGATTTCCCTGCAGAGCGTTCTTAGCACTCTATCTAACCGCGATCATTATTCTTCAAGGAGCGGAATTAAGCGTGGAGAGTAAGACCACTCGAGATGCGACAATGCCTAGCAGCAATGCCTCTGGCGCTTTAGCTAAACCTCCGAGAATTATGACCGCACAAAATGGCAAAGCGCAGCAGCGCAATAACGAAGAGGATGATGACTCTGAGGAGTCGGCAGTTTACAAGCTAAGAATTCAGATGATCAAAGAAAAGATACTAGCCAAGCTAAAGATGGACAGAGAACCGGTCCTCAAGGAAAAGCCAAAGGAAAGTAAACTCGCTGCTCTACTTGCAAATTTGAAACTCATTGGACAAGATAATGATGAAAATCAACAGGAAGACTCCGGGGACGAGTATTATGGAAAGACCACTAAAATGATCGTTTTCAGTGAAAAAGGTAGGAGGTGATTTGTGTGTGAAATAATGCGTTTGTCGTGTCGGATCTTTTTTCTGGAGATACTTTACACTGAGGTCATGCCCTGGCCTAAGTTTTTGTTATTTACTTTTTTTCGCGGTTTGCGGAAAAGTGAGCTGGTCAAGGGTGCAGCAGTTAAAATATTTTAAAAAATTGCTTGCCAATTCTCGCGCGTCATCACAGACAGTAAAGGAGCAAAGTTCAAGAGCTAATGTTGCAACCGGCTTACAGTGATTACATCAAATGCTGTTTTAACGTACCAGTTATTAGCCATTGGCGCCTCATACGGTGTTGACTAAAATTATGTCTTTTGTTTGCAATTCTGCTCCTAAATATTGATCATTGTTTTATGTGCATTAGGAGGCGGAGTCCAACTATAATGTCTATTCACAACTGCTAAAGAGTGTTTTGGAAATTTTTGTTGTGTCAAAAGGTTTTTCACAGATAGTGGAAAAAGTATTGAAAATCTTAGTCACTTTTAAAATTTATTGCAATGTTTTAAATTTCTGGGACAAAAATTAAAACATAATAATTCTGGCCAGAATTGTTCTTTCCTAGTTATTCTGACTTATTAACACAGACAATAACTCTAAGTCAGTCTCCTTCAGACGTGACTCAGATGGAACCTTCTCATTAATTCACAAACCACAACTAAATCATGTAAGACAATGGCAGGGCCCATTCTGTTAATCGTCAGCCTTCGCTTTTGTTCCTTTCAAAATTGGTGTATTGTTAACCACCAAAAGTGTTAAAACACTTCGCATTGAAAGAATTTTACTGGACTTGGGTAAGGCGTTTTGGAAGGAATTGTGTAACAGTATTTTTGATGTAGGAAACTATCTCGAAGTTAAATTTCTCAGTTGCGTATGTCGAATTTACTTTAAAACGTTTCTTTTTATCACCGGAAGATCAAACTTGAGTACGTTTCTGTGTTGTTTTCCAGCCAAAGTTCCATCCTCGCGTTCGAAAAGAAATTCTTCCAGGAAGTTGATATTCCAGTTTAAACTGGAACAGAGTTCGCTGTCCAGTTCGGTTCCTTCAGCGTTTCTGTGGCTTCATATGCGCAAAAGCAAGCGGCACCAACTCAGTGGAAAATTACTTCATATAGAAGCACTCAGCAAGAAAACAGAGAGAGAGGACATAAAGGTGACGAAGACAAGGGTGAAGAAGGAAAAGAAAAGTGGATCCGGATGGATCGTTGTGGACGTTAAGAACATTCTTCAGCATTGGTTTAACAAAACAGCACCGTATTTCAACGCAACAGAGCGCCTTCATACTTTGGAAATCTCTTGCCAAGATTGTGAAACAGAGGTCAATCACCTCATCAGCTCACGAGGACGACTTCGCCCATTGCTTGTAATCGATTTGGAGAAACCAAAAACGCTGAGCAGGAGGAGACGACAACCGATAGACTGCGGAGTGAGGGCAACTGAATGTTGCCGTCGCAGTCTTACCGTCAACTTTACAAAAATCGGTTGGGACTGGATAATTTTCCCCGAAGAATTCAACGCCAACTACTGTGAAGGATCCTGCGCAGGTCAGTCTTCCCCGAGCAATACATATTCTTTCATTCTTCAGGAGTTGTCAAGAAAAAGCCAAAACCCCGTGAAGGTCTCGATGTGCTGCACCCCTTTAAAAATGTCACCTCTCTCTTTGCTACATTTTGACAATGATTCAAACCTTTTAAAGACTGACTTGAGTAATATGAAGGTAGACACCTGCGGCTGTTCTTGAAAAAGCAAGCGAAAACAAAACCTCCGAATTACAGAAACAGTGATAAACCGCAAATGCGCAAAATGTAAGATCGGGAGGTTATCTTGCCCGAGAAAGGCATGCTGTTTGTTTTTGAAAGCTATTGTAATTTTGTGGTAGAATCTTTAGCAAGTTTAGATTTACCAACGATAAACAGGGAGTTTTAAATTCCAGTAAACGTGACTGTGAACATCTTTAATAGCTTTTCGTTGATGCCCTGAGGCATAAAAATAGTTTTAAAGAGTACGTTTTTCACATCTTCAGTATCTGTAATACAAGTCGTTTCTTTGTGGTTGTCATGAGATTTTATTAAGTGTAAATGGCTTTATTGCGGCTATTTGATCCACATTGTCGATTCGCTGTCAAAACACAAAAGACATAAAATGTCTGAAAAGGAGTATTTAGAATTGTAGCGACTGACAACCTCTTCGACTCAAGATGCTTTTCAGTAGATGAAGGTAGTGTGATGTGATAATTTGTTAGTTCCGGTTTCACTGAGAGATAACTCTAGTGATGATAGCAGTCAGAAAATTCATCTATATCACGCCAGCAAGGCAGAAATACTAGATTTATCTCGCTATTCGTCTTCCGTAGTAACCAGCCGTAGTGATACCGCGGTAATATTTCTCTTCCATTACCTTAGGAGATAGTTCAACGAAGAGACCTTTGCTAGTGGTATTTTTCTAGCTTTAAAGATATCTCAGCTGGTGAGGTATTTTCGAGCAATTTCAAAAACAACGCTAGATCTCTTTTTGAGAAAGCTGTCTGTGGGGTTGCTTTAATTGATTGGTACCACATGCAAAGCATTACGTAATATCAAATAACAGTTGTGAAAATGAGGTTTCTAAAACCAAATATGTTATTGCAATGATCAAAAGGCAATTCTCATTGAGAAGTGGCAGGAATAATAAAGAGCCTTTCCGAAAGCTTTTAAGATAAATAAGTCAACATTAGTCTGTGAAGGGTGTTGATTCGATAATTGGTAGATGTGGTGTAACAATAGATGGCACCCTAGTGAGGACAAAGGACACTCGGTCTAGCTAAAAATGTGTATTTTTGTAGAAACTCTAATATTTGCAGCTGTAGATGTTGTTAATGGAGTAGATCCAATAGAAGGAATCTAAAAACGATGCTCTGTCAAGAAAGTGAAAGAAATATTTTCCTCGCGAAATTATGGGTGTGGTTTCAATTGTTCTGTCAAAACTCTAGAGAGTATATATTATGGCACAGCCGTGTTGGAAAGATTTTTGTAAGGTAACATAATGACATTATGTAGAAAACTTGACGAGTGTGTTAACGGTTCTAAGCCAGTGCAAGCCGGGAAGTAAAAAATTTACTGAAGTTAAATAAAGCACACGATTTTTGAATCTGCTGTTTCTTCTCTTACTTTTAAAGGGTTCATTAGACTGGTTGCACTCAACCCCTTCGCTTTAAGACCCATTGGCGAGTGTTTCGTACAGGCGCCCATTTATTTTGTTTGTTTGTTTGTTTGTTTGCAATCACGTTCGCGGTCCTTCTCGCTCATAGGAGAAAGGACTGGGCCTGTAAGCAGTCTAACAGTAGATAAGGAATTGATTTTGTTGCCCTGTGGACTCTTGTTTCTATCAGGAATTTGCTCAATCCATCCAGTGTTCCTTCTTGAGTTACTATGAAGGTCTGTCGATCCAGGCGTGAGTTTCTTGAATCTCCCAAAAACATTTTGGGCTCCGGAAAATCTTTTTTTACGTGCTCAGAAATTAACGTAGAAAAACTAAAACATAAAAAAATATTTGATGTGCTCAGAAATGATTACGCTCCGCAACTCGAGTTTGTATAATTTTGAAAGCAAAAAAGCTTAAAATATTACCAGAATAAGAAACACATTCAGCTGGTTTGTAGGCAAAAATAGTACCTATTAAGAAAAAAAAACCGATTTGAAAAATACTTCTGATGGCTCCAAAACTCAAAAACTCAGATTTGGGAGTTTCAACAAACATTGACCAACCGACTCCGTCAAATGATCATGTCACTATACGTTCCGACACAAGCTTAGTGCAATCACGTGTTTGCTCAAAGAAAAAATACCTGTATGGGTTCGAGATTATAAGCCGGTACCATTTCTTGAAGATAACAACACCCAGCACCATGTGCGAGAGACACTAGTGGCCAAGAAAATATCCTGGAAATATGTGAAGACAGTGAAAAATGGGAGGGATTTTGCATTTTTTGTATTAACGATAATGCATTTATTTTTTTTCGCCTTTTATGTTTTAAAAAATAACGACCCCCAAACAGCCAAACAACACCGATTGTTCTGGATTAATTTGTTTAGCGGATCAGCTGCAGGCGACCTAACATATGGGAGAAAAGGAGCCGGTAACAAATTCTTTGCGGCGTATGTAGCAGGGTGGGCGGGGTGCTCGACCTTTTTGGGTGAGTTAAGCATTTCTTTCAATTATTACGCCTTCGATATTTGGGCGCAGGGATTTTTTTACGTGGGCTTCAGCGTTGTACTCGTCAGTCAGCGGCTATATTGTGACAGGTTTTGCAGAAAAACACTTACGAAAAAACCACGATATTTTGTAACACCCCTTTTCAGTCTTTCCTAATTCAATTGGAGTATTAAATTCGTGATGGTACTCGTTACATGTTTACGGGCCGGGAGCAGTATAGAATGACGTCTGTTTACTAAAGTATGGTTAGCCATCATCGAGGTGATATAAATATCACCAAGAAAGATCGATCCAAATTTTGAATGGAATCTGCTAGATTTCACAATTTTGGAAACAATAGATGGCACGCGTTGTGAGAAGTGTTGAAAGATTTAAGGTGGCAGAAATAAATGAAGTTAATTAAGCGGTTCCCCCGCGGACACTTTACCCGCGTACGTTTCATAAACGAGATGTAAAGAAAACCAGGGTCTAAATGTCAATGGATCCACAGATATCCTAGAAAATGTTCCGGAACAAATGAGCGACCTTCGAGGTCCTTTGAGGTCCTTCGACGGTTTTCCACTTCTTCCATTCCAATCGGTTGGAACAGAATACAAGCCCCATTTTCATTTTGTTTGCTTTCTGCGTAATGAGATTGCAAGTTTGTAACTGAAAACGCTGCTCTTCCCCCTGGATGCCGGGAAAAAAGGCTTTCCGTATGTCACGGAAGATTTCCTCAACTTAAAACTAAGGTTTTAAGCTATGTCAATCTAAGTCTTATCGTGTGCATGTTTTTGAGGACTAATAAAATCTCATATATATTTAAAGAGTGTAAGCTTCTGAAGCTGGTGACACACGGTTCAACATCGGAGGAACAAATGTTGCACGATGTTAAATCGTGTGTCATCAGCTTCTTGAGACTGGAAAACGATTGGTTATAGACTGCAAGCAGTCCCTTTCTGGATAGTCGAGGTCGCGCGAAATAGCCGAGCGCGAAAAAACTGGAGCGAACGAGCGGAGGGGGGCTTGGGGAGAGGCGCGAAAAGGGGGAAAGGAAAAGAAAGGTTTTCCTTCTCTCCCCCAGTCTCTTCCCATTTATTTCTCCTCGCTCCAGTCTCCCTGCGCTATGAGCACACCATCTCGACTGGCCAGAGAGGGACTGCTTGCAGTCTAGATTGGTTAGCGCCGTTGAACAAGTGGCAACTTGTTGAGTGGAATAGAACTCATCTCTGTTTCGTTCAACTGCGTTCAACATGTTGAACGGGCTATTTCAACATTCAATACTGTATGACAAACTGTTCAACATTTGTTGATCTTGTTGATCAACAAATGTTGAACCGTGTGTCACCAGCTTAAGGAAACTGTGGTGCTGTGTCGGTGAGGCAATGGTGGAGGGGAGGGGAGGGTGGAAACGAATGTGTGGTTTTATCAACAGAGGTGATCAATTAATGTTTCGAAATATTAAAAATTCTAGCCTGGCTACGAGGCTTAGGGGAACAAAACAAACAAAATTGGTTATTTTTCTCTGAACCTCAATGTAATTTCTGTTGTTATATTCCCCAAAGCCTCGTAGCTAAGTACGAATTTTAATATACCGAAATTGGTCCACTTGGCCACCGTCAAGAGATTCGAGCAGAAACCTCGTTGCCAGGCTCCTCTCTCTTCCTCCCAAGAGGGAGGGAGAGAAGCCTGGGAACGATGATGAAGAGCTAAAGCCCGCCGGTTCACATACATGTGCGACGCAAATGCAAACATAAGCTTGTTCCTCAAGTGCACTAATGCAAGTGCATGTACGTGTGAACATCGAGAACACAGATGCAAACACCAACGCAAGAAAAAGGAATTTTTTTTTGTTGCGGTTAAGCCCGCCGCACACGAGAGGAAACGGCTGAGCTATCTGCCTCGCGAGGCATTTTGCTCAGCTCTTTCCTCACGTGTGCGGCGGGCTTAATGCTCATGCGTTGCCCGCAAGCCGCTGGCTTCGTTGGACGTGAATTCTGGTTTACGAGAGTCTGTTGTGTTTGCATTTCGGTTTACGTGTGAACTTCGCTTGCATTTAATTGCACTTGTGTTTGCGTTTGCACTGATTTGCATTCACGTGTGAACCAGGCTAAACGCTTGAAACATCAACATTCGAATCTCTTTACGGTGGCCAAATAACGTCATGAACTCCGTTGATGAAACCAAACATTCGTAATAATATCTCAGTCTGGATAAAAATAAATATTATCCTGAAGCATACTCAACAGCGACAAAACATCACTCGTAAACTTTATACCGACTCGGATGACTTTAAAGCTTGAAGAATATAAATAATGACTTACTGATTTGATTTTTTTGCACCAAACGTGTTCATCCTTTCTCTCATGTCGGTAAAGACCAAAACTATCGCCAAGAGGACCAAACGGCAGAAAAGGAACAAATTTTCTTCTTGGATAAAGCGAGGATTAAGCTAATAAGTTCACCAAAGCAAAATTTTTGTCAATGTGGCAACCGCGTCTCAAATTTCCCGCGCTTGCAATCACGTGATAACCTCACGTGATAAGATGGCCTCGTCCCAAACAAGCGCATGCTTCTCGATAAGCAAATTTATTTAGAAAAAGCCGGGAGGGTGGGGAGCGATCAAGAAAGTCGGGAAGTAAAGAATTAATAAGGAGATTTTCCTTAAAGGTTTTATTTCACAAGTTTTTGCCTGTTTTCGAGATCAGAGGTGCACGTTCGCCGATATTTATCGGTGGCAAAATGAATAAGAAAATTAACAAACGTTTAATTTGTTGTTCGTGTTGTCGTTGCATGTTTTTTGTTGTATTTTGATTTATTTATTTATTAGTAATACTTACTAATAATTACCTGATTTTTATTTAAAAATATGGAAGTTTCTGAAAGTAAAATAACCAAATTACATGTCTGATAAATTCTCACAAGCTTTTCGCTGCAAGGACACGATGAGCAGTGCTGGCTTATATTTTCTTGTTTCTATCTGATATTAAAATCAAAGTGACTCCTATTAGTTGTCGAAGTTTTCCGACTCAAAACGACAAGTGAAAATAACAACAGTTTCTGGTAGGCCAAACAGGTGGCTCCTACAGTCCTGTTCCGGAACTCTCGGCTTACCCCACCCTACATAGGATCGCCGGGCCCTATGCAGGGTGGGGTAGGAGGACGTTCTGGGATAGGTGTTGCTCTCCTTCTCAGTAACCGGGCTGAAATCTCCCATAGGAACAGTTGCCGAACTATATACCGGAAATATTTGAACATATCATATAGACGGCAAGACTGACTCTTACGACAGATCAGTAAAAGGACAAAAACAAAGAAGTTGGATACGTAAACAATACAAGGATAAAATACATGGATAAAGACCGCCTGATATTTCGGTTTGAAAAATGTAACGGTCTTTTAACTTTTTTACTCATCAAGTTGTTCTTGCAGTCCCAGGAGAAGGTTTTTTTTTTCCAAGACGAAACATCGACTGAACAATCTTTATACAAGTTTTCCGTTCATATATCCAACTTCTTTGTTTTCGTCCTTTTTACTGCCGTAAAGATCAGTCTTACCTTCTATAACTTATCATCTCAAGTATTTTATTGATCCAGGTATGAACAGCTGAAGATGTGGTATCCCTCAACGTCTTTTCGCTGTGGTCTTGCCACATTTCAGTAGAGTATTGAGTATAGGAACTGCCTCTTAAGGTGACGTTACACGTGACGATTTTTAACGCAACATTGCATATTGCCTTAAAAGTTGTTATGCAGCAACACATTAGGAACATTAAGCAGAGTCGACGACCACGCCAACAAAAACGCAACTTAAAAATTACATTCGCGTTTTCTGAATAAATTCGCTGTAATTTCTATTCATTCAGTTTGGGTAACGTGGCCAAACTATCCAGGAGCTAACGTCGTAGGGGCAGCATTAAAGTTCAGAAAGAGAAACGAAAATTAATGATCATGCGTTCACGTTCTCCATAAAACCTTGAATGTCATTTCACGTTGTTGTTTTGAGGAGGACGGTAAAGAAATGTACTAAGGTGTATAAAGCACGTACAGAGCCACTGTTTTGCTTATAAAGACTATCGTTTTCTGACGTTCTCGTCGCCGTCGTCGTCGTCTCTGCTTAAGGTCCCTAAGGTCCCTATCAGGGAGCTTTCTGAGCAACGACGACGGCGACGGCAGCGAAAACTTCACTATTAAAATGAATTCACGTTCTTTCAAACGTCCCCGCGATTATTCCAACTCGCTTTAAATGTCAAATGTTGTAAGGTAAAATTTCCTTGAAGACCGCACCCAAATTTAGAAAGAGCAAGAAAATTTCTTCGTCCTGTGTTTACGTCCTCCATAAAACGTCCTATCAGGAAATTTTTCGTCCTGCAGTGACGGCATAGGAATGTATACCAAAAAGTGTAATGTACGTGCAGAGTTGTTATTTTAGTTATTTAGCCTGTTGCTCTTCTGACGTTTTCGTTGCCGTCGCCGTCGTCGTTGCTAAAGCTCCCTATCACAAGTTTTTGACCGGTCTACAAACCCACGCAACGCATTGTCGCAAAAAAAAAAAAAAATTGTTCGTTAAATGTTGTCCGTGCGCTATGCTAAAAATCATCGTTTCAAAGTTGTCTCGTGTAATGTTACCTTTAGGAAACACTTCCCAACAAATTGACCGCAGTAAACGAAATTTATTTAGTTTTGTATGGATGCGCTGTCGAACTAAAAAAAGCATAACGCAAAAAGAACAGGTAAGTTTTCAGTCGTAAGTAAATACCACAAAAAAATTACCTTCGTTAAACAACACCAAAAAAAAAACACCTTCAGCTAGAAACAAGTTAAGGTGCTGTTACACCGGCAGGGGTATTTTGCCGAATACCAAACATAGCGTTTTACACCATCTACAATAGTTTAGGGCCAAGCAATGAACAATATTATATTATTATAGGTCTAAGCACTAACCTTAGCCTACAGCTAAATGAATCGATAAATCTATATTTGAATAAAATCAAGACTAGCGACTTCTATAGGTTATTATGTACAAAAATCCACACAACAGGTCATTGTGGGCCAAAGAGATGCGGATTTTTCCTTCAATTCAATTCAATTCAATTCGTTTATTTTGCCATTAACCAAAAAATACAACATAAATACATTATAGACGACACACAATATTCTTACTATTACAATGTTCATACTTAACTATTTACAATATTAAATGTGTTAAAGGCTAGGAAGCCTATATAGAAGCCGGGGGCTTATTAATTATAGGCTTCCTAGAACTATGGGATAAACCATAGAAGATGAAGATGAAGATAAATGAGAAAATAATATTTCCCTCCCTAAAAACCGTCTGTAGAGAAACCAAACTAAAGGAATTCCTATATATGATAAATTAATTCACCGAATTGTAGTCACCAAAAAGGAACTTTACCGCTGTGGAATTAAGGAAGATGATGAATGTATACATTGTATGTATATAATGTATGTATTTATTTAATTTATTTTATTTCACACCTTTACTTTCTGAATAAATTATCTTTTCTGTAACATTCTTTACTGGATAATGGTGCCAAGATGATGACACTACCGAAACGTCGTTCCGTTTTTTTGCTTATTTTTTATACTCAACTGTATTTCTAAATTTAACCTTCGGAAACAACAAGCTTACAGATTTCGTTGGTCTCAACCGTCTCAACGAACAAGGAAACCATCTCAATCCAGAGTACCTCTAGCACATCAAGATTCGCAGCTTACTACTAATAATAATAATAATGCGAGCAGTGCCACAAGGATAATATGCTACTTTTACGAGTACAATCTGTCAAAGCCTTAGAGCATTCGTTGGCAATCGAATCATATTTGGACAGTTAGACGGCTTTTGTAAGTAATTGAGAAGGTCACTACAGGCAGTTTGTAGCCGCTGGATAGACATAAGACCAATTTTTATACAGAGGCATTCCCTTAACAATGTTAACAATCCGTCGAATGAGCAATCGTTTTCGGGAAAACGGCAATAAAAGGAGTCCATTAGCGGTACCTCCAAGACTTCAGGTCATCCTTCAGTCGTTATAACAGTTTAGCACGTGCGCATGCTCAAACCTCAAAACGTACCACATGGAAGACATAATGAATACATTGTCATATATATATATGCGTCTGAATCTCGGCTTAAGTCAGTAAGGTGGAACTGAGGTGCCTTACGAAAGGGATCTGTCTCATATGATCTAGGGGCCGACTTTTCCCTCCCTCACTGTCTTGTCGGGGACAAGGTATCGGAAAGTATCGCGGAACCATCTCCGGCTGGCATAAGCGAGCCGCGGGCCGAAATCGTCATGGTACAACGCTCCCTCTCTCTTTTTCAGCCGTTTTATCTTAAACACGCCATGTGGAAGACAGTGACTACATTCTAGCAACAGTTTCGTTAGCACACAATTTAGGAATTGCTTTATAAAAGTCCGCACAAAATATTTGGTCGAGGCAGTTCATGTTTGTATTCAAAGTTTGTACCCGCACTCGAAGCTATTTACACTTTACAGTCTGTCCAATCCCTCACTGTGGAAGCACTTATAATGGCTTTACGAAAAATGATTGACAAAAAGAACACAATTTTGTTTATTTAAATCGATTTTGTCCAGTTTTTACCCGCGGCAAAAGTTGTCGGCGGTGTCTTTGAAGATCGTTCTGTCGTGAACAAAATTTGGGACACAGAGTCGCGACAAACCATTCTCGTTTGTAAAGGGCCGTCGATAAAACCAGGAACATGGAACATTCTGGAACATTCCGGAACATCCCGGAACATTCCGGAACACGAAAAAAAAAATTAAGATACAACAAAAATTAAAAATAAATTAAACAAAAATAAAGAAAAAAAAGAAAAAAAAAAGTATGTATATTTATATAAAATGAAATTACATTGTATCCGAAAAAAATTCATAAAAGAAGAAGTACGGAGTAGGTGGGACGGTAGTACAATGGGGCGTTGTAACTGACCACACTGGATGAAGGTAAGAAACTTAAGGATGATTAAAAAAAAATTAAGATACAAGAAAAATTAAAAATAAATTAAACAAAAATAAAGGAAAAAATGAAAAAAAAAAGTGTGTATATTTATATAAAATGAAATTACATTGTATCCGAAAAAAATTCATATAAGAAGAAGACGTGAAAACTGCAAAGGACCGCGAACGATAATGCTGTAAGTTGACGTAGGATCTACAAGAGATCTAATCAGCCAAAAATAAACTGTAACACAAACTGCAAGGCTGATACTACGTGAAAGAGTTGACTTTGCGAGACAACAATCCGACAGAAACCGACAAACCAGGGCTGCAACCGTGGACAGCTGTTTCGTTCTTATTGGAACTCATCAGCACGGTGTAGCAGTTCTATATGAAACCAGCGACAGAGCCAGCTCAAATAAAATGCAACAAAACCCATGTCCTATCAAGTTTCGTACTTTGAACCTGCCCGCTCCCGAACCACGCGCTGCCACATCACGTGCCTCAGGGAGAAAGCAGACAAAGCATCGAATTCCTGTCTTGCAAAGTCAACTGAATGTAGATGGACAAAACCATCTTAACATTGAAACGCATGGACAAAACCATGCTTAAAAGGCACAGCATGGACAAAACCATAAGAAGAAGTACGGAGTAGGTGGGACGGTAGTACAATGGGGCGTTGTAACTGACCACACTGGATGAAGGTAAGAAACTTAAGGATGGTGCCTACTAAAATCGAAGTATTTTTGTGCGGTTTATGACTATGCGGGAAAAGCAGATCTTAATTAGGAAGGCCTATTGGAATCCAAAACGAAAATCGGGGGTAGCCACGCATTTTTCAGAGATAGTTAAGCAATAATATCTCTAAAAAGCGCCAAAATATGAAGCAATGGATGGGATTTTTTCCTAAATTGAAGCTTAATTATCTCTGAAAAATGCATGGCTACCCCCAATTTTCTTTCGAGATACCAAAAGCGTTTGTTAAGTTCTGCTTTCTCCGCATAGTTTTAAACCGCGCAAAAATATTCCTGTATTAGCAGGCACCACCCATAGGAAACCTGAGTATCTTGAGATGCGCAGAACGTATGCGCAGTAACAATAGTTTCGTTCGAGAAACGGATCCAAGCTCCCGAACGACCAACAAAGGAGTACAAATACGGAACGTGAGGCCCTAGGCGAGGATGCGGGAAGCCCGGGAGGGTTTTGGTAAAAAGACTGCGCGAACGACTTTTAGTTCAACTCCGAACATCAGGAAATTGATTTTTCGGTCAGCCGAGCCAGAACTGTTCCTTTTCTGGCGTAGCGGACGATAAGCACGTGCTGCAAATGGCGGGAGTGTACTCGCGCCTTCATTCAGTGTGGTCAGTTACAACACCCCATTTATCGTAGGTACTTCATATTCCCTATTATAATAGGGGATACATGAGCATTGAAGTACATACCCCATCTACCCCATTTATACTACCGTCCCACCTACTCCGTACTTCTTCTTATATGAATTTTTTTCGGATACAATGTAATTTCATTTTATTTAATAAATATACACACTTTTTTTTATTTTTCCTTTATTTTTATTAATTTTTGTTTTCGTCTTCTGCGTTGTTCCGGAATATTCCGGGATGTTCCGGAATGCTCCGGAATGTTCCATGTTCCGGGTTTTATCGACGGCCTTTGTAAAGCGTTGATAATGACAGAAATTGTGTCTGAATAAACAGATTTTTCGCTAATGCGGTTTTTGCCCACAATCAGGCCATGTTTATGAAAAATGAATCGATTGTTACAGCCGTAAGAATGCTATAGAGCATTTTTTATCAGACTGACAATACCAACCCACTTCCGGGGTATCAATTTTGCAAGCTGGTGGCTGGAACCTGGTCAGTGTACTGAAAAATGTGACTAAATAAATATCCAGCGAGGTTGCGTTTCGATGATATGCTAATTCAAGGAATGTGCCGAAACACATGCCCTCTTCCATTTGTATTCTAACTAAAGAATTATTCCACGAGTGTGGGTTTGATGATATGATAGATAGCCAACGAGGCGCATGGCCCCGAGCAGGCTATAAACATAATCATTCCATATCTTACAAGCGCGAGTAAAATAACTGAACATTATAAAACAAACTGAGAAATGTTACTAGATTTCTGAAAGATTTCATTTTGCAAAACCGACAAGAAGACAATTTTAGGTCGTTATTTTCTCGGGCATGGTATAATGACTGATATACCATGGTTGCTAAGCCAATCAAAACCCTGGAATTGCACATTATTCAATTATCCAGTTTTTAATAATCCTTAGTATTTCCTTTGTTTATTTAGCGTACACCCTTCATTTATTATGGGTGTGTTACAGCCGATATTTAAACCTCGGATATATTAAGGCGGCTTCCTTCGCGGTAACCTATCACTTCCAGTCGTCTAACCTCATACAGATCAATGTCGAAAGAGGGATATATTGTATTGCACCAAGAGCGGACCATTCTTTCTTGATTACACTAGGATCGAGTGACTTGAAAAAAGTGCTACCGGGATTTATTTATTTATTTTTAGTACACGACCATATAAAGCCATTCTACGCTTTATCGGTCTCAACTTTTATATCGTTTGTTTTCTTATTCCGCCGATTAGATCACCTGCTTGATCCAACGTATACCAGCAGGATCCCCTTCAAAAGAGTACAGGTGTTCTGTTTATTGTCGTTACGGACCACGCTATCGCTGCCAGTTGACTTGACTAACGGATGTCTCCTCCCCCTCCCCCCTAGCCGTTGCACCCCTACCCCAGTCAAAAATGAAAGAGATTTCAAGACCGCGGTTATTTCCCCTTATTTTTTTGCTAACAAGTTTACATACGAATTCAGTGATTTTCCGCTCAAGGAAACGTATGGAAAGTCGCGATTACGACATTGCCCGTTCGCAATATCAATACTCCCTCAAACAGACGTAAATAATGACAATGTTGACCAATACCCGACTTTCCAAAATTAGTTTCTTTTTGTTTCATATATTCATATTCATTTAGTTTATTTTTATCCTGGACAGATTGGACGTGTAAAATTAGTGCCGATCAAATGACCTTCCTTGCTTCTCTTTATTTTCTACAATTTATCCAGAGAAAAGTTAAACTCATTTTAAAGTCGTGAGAGTGGGCAGGAAACGGATACAGAAGGCAATTGCCCTGTGGGCCCCCATTTTTATTTTTTTTTTTCCGCCAACCCTCCACCTACACGGATAGAATGGCGCAATAACATTTTTTTAAAACAAAATTTCCTCGAAAATTTGTTTTAGCTGTGTTAGTCTTCATCTTTGCTTGTATGTCTGCGAAGGAGAAGAGTAATTTTTAGAGTATATACTTTAACTTCCTGCATGCATCATGCAGCAAATAAAAAAACGGACATCTATTCCGTGACGCCTACGTCACGACAAGTTGTTGGCAGGCAGGAAAAGGATGCGAAAGTGGGAAAATCCAATGACGTAATGCCGGTAATTATTGTAGGCAATTGTTCAGAACTTCCCGTTTCGTGACCTGACGTGTTAGCTTTCACAGTTCTTTCCGCTCAAAAAGCTCTAACCTTGTGTATTTCAAGATCGTTTCGCATAGACTCGTCGCCGATAAATTTCAGCTAGCCACAGGTGCACAACAATACCACAATTATTTTATCACCATTTAACCAATCGCAACACCTTCAATTCACACGTGATCGGACGCGTGCAGCTGAGGGCGCATGGCGCGGTGGCGGACTTAGGTGGCAACAAAATGGCGTCTGGAATGGAGGTGGAAATGTCTTTCGAGGTTTGATGAAGGATTGGAAATAATTTTGACGTGTTGTTGAACGACATGGGTCTGGAATTAAAGCTGCATAGTCCTGCTGGAGCAGAGCCTTTAGTGTATTCATGGCCACTTCTGAAATCGGTTAGTTTTTCGCGCCCGGTTTTCCGGTATGAGTTTGTATTTTGCTGGCAAGACGGTGAAGCTTCAGTTTTATCAGTCATATGTCCTTGACAGTCTGCCCGATTATTTGTCTTTTAGGATGGGAGGGATGAAGCAGCGGAAATCGTGGAAACCATCAGGTAACTAGTTACAGCAAGGCATAATTTCTCTGCCGTGTTATAACTTCACGTTTTTAGCGACCAAGCTTTTTAATTTATAAACAGGACGTTGTAAATAGCGTCCACACATGCAACACGCGTGTTTAAAATTTTATACTCTCCTTCTCTGTTTTAGATGGGTGTGTGCCGATTTTCCTGAGCTGAAACTTGCTGTTGAGAACTATGTTCTCCGTGAGTTTGATCCAAGCAGGTAATCATATATAATCCCCGTTTTGTTTATCATTACACAAATTGGGGTTTCGTGTCCCAGCGATGTTTATGTGGCTGGTCAGGCTTACTTTGATATTTATCTACTTTATCATTTCTCGTTACAGCTTTGAAAGTATGAACAAGCTTTGTGAACGATACAACCGAGCGATCGACGGAATTTTACAACTGGTAGGTGAAACCCACTGATGTAGAAATCTCTGTGCAAGCACGATGTTATTTCACTCTCGCCCGAGGGGAAATCAAAGTCATGTCCGTTTCAGGAGGGGTTTACATTTATGCAACACGCGAAATGTTTAACAGTTTCCGCATGTGCGTTTCAAACGAGCTATTAACTTAGTTATGCTTTATAGCTTTAACGTAATGGTCATCGGCTGAGCTGGTGTGGTCGCGTTCATGTAATATTCCACATACCGGAAGGGAATATAAACAATCTTGCTAATCAAATTTACGGAGCGGGAGAACCGGACGAAGAACCTTTCAATTAGTGTTTTTTGAGTTGTTGTGGTTTATTATTCGAAGAGGAATCAATTATTTTTTACTTAAATGACTTGACGATGGAGATTATTTAGATCCACTTTCATAGCATGCTACAACAATGTTGACCTGTTCTCTGCATTTTGAATGTTTAATTTGAACAGCCTTACATTACATGTAGACAAAGAAGATAGGTAATAAGTCTGAAATTATTCTGTTTTGTAAGAACTTACTGACTTGTTTCCTCAGTTGAAGTATTAAATATTTGACAATTTTCATCTCAAGCATGTTAAAGCAAGGCCTGGGCCAAATCTGGGAAAACTCTAAAACAATGAAAACTGCAGAAATGTACTGAAAGACTACTAAGCTTGGCTGCAATGATGCAGAACTTGATGACCTAAAGACACTGTTACATTAGGCAATTTTTCTTGCAACTTGTGTCACAATTTTCTGCCAACGCAAGTTGCATAAATCATTGCCTGGTGTAACAACATTCAGTGAAATGAACAAGTTGCACAATTTTTTTTGTTGCCGCAATCGTTGTGAGAAGTATATATTTTTGACAGTTGTCAAATTATAAAACAATAGAAAATATTAAGAAATAGGGGATCCCCTAAAGAAAAGTTTGTAAAAACTTGCTGGGATCTCCTGCCAACCATATATATGTATAATGTAGAAAACCTATTGATTGCATAAAGAATGGGGCAAATAAAAAATGAAATGAAAATAAAAAATGAAGTAGAAGTTGGTTCTACTTTGTGCAACAGTGACTGCAACAAAAACGTTGCAAGGCTTGGTCATTTCAGGGCATGAAGTGATCTGTGCAACTTGTGTCACAAGGACGCAACAAAATTGGGAGACAAGTTGCCAGAAAAATTACCTGGCTGGTGTAACAGTGGCAGGGCTATTTTGCAGAACACTGAACGCCAAATCCATAGAAGTCCTATAATGTCAAATTTCTGCCATGACAACAACTAAAACCTAACTGTCTGTGTAATCAGGGCTTAACCCTAAATAGTACTGAGAAGTGCTTAGACCTATAATAAACATCGTTCATTGCTTAACCCTAAACTGTTGTAGATGGTGGAAAATGAAAATGCGATGTTCAGCATGCAGCATTCTGCAAAATACCCTTGCCAGGGTAACAGTGCCTTAACTCATTTCTCAGGGTAGCAGGGATGTCCTAGTGGTGAGAGTACTTGCCTCCCAGCAGTGTGGCCCGGGTTCAATTCCCGGACTTGACATCATGTGGGTTTAGTGTGTTGTTGGTTCTCAACCTTGATCTGAGGGTTTTTCTCGGGATTCTCCGGTTTTCCTCCCTCTACAACAACCAACATTTCCAAAATTATTCCAATTCGTCCTGGAACGCACGGACACCTTTGAACGACTTCCTAGAGCTCGTTGGTGCTTCGTGGGTAAATAAATTCTAGTGTCAAGTCATGATATTATGTCACATAACCTGATCTGATTGTTTCTTTTCCCAAATACATGCAGAAAATTGAAAATGAGCTGCCAAGTTTACTTGCATATGTTGCTGAAGTTTCTGTATGAAGTAAAATGTTAACCTTTTGTTATTTTTCTTAACCAGTGGAAAGGTTGTGCCCCTCCAGCTTGTATCAACGTGCCACCATCACAAGAACTCCTTCGCCACATTATCCAGCAGGTTTATAGTCATTCAGTTAAGGATCCTGACAAGTTAAATGACTATGAACCTTTTTCTCCTGAGGTAAGATCACTGTAAAATATTTTTTTGAACAATCAGACGGTCAAGGATGAGCCTAACGCAGTTCCCCTAAAATTAATGTATCAGAGCTCCTTTATCAAATACCAGCTACATTCCTGCATAGAATTTTGTTTTTGCCATGTGTTAATCCAATCAATATTTCATTGCCCCAGAAGCTTTGGAGGCCTTTCCAAGGTTTTGGGGTGTGCTGCTGAGAAATCTTTGACAACTATAAACCTATTTTGGACCAAAAAGGCTTCTTTTTTGTCCCCATTTTAGAACTAGCGCCTAAAAACTTTGCCTATTCTGGGATAAAGTGTAAGAAATCTAATGTTCTATTTCAGATCAGTAAAAAAAAAATTCTTTAATATAATTATTTAATGCTCAAAAGGTCAAAATGTCTCTTTCTTTCCAACCAGGCCAGTTCAAGTATGGTTCTCTTTGGGGTCACACATGCATATATAGCTTTTATAAGGGAGTTAAAGAAGTAAACTCCCGTCCCCCCTCCTATTGGTAAGGAAATGAGGGATTCAGTGGCTGAGTTTAGAGCTGGACTTAATTAATCTTTTTCCTATTGTGGCTTAGGTGTATGGTGAAACATCATTTGAACTCATAGCACAGATGATCAAGGAAGTTCCCATGAGCCCAAATGATCTCTTTATTGATTTGGGAAGTGGTAAGTATTGTACAATCCAGCCTCTTCTAAGGGGAGAACTTTGGGACCTCTCTGGTGAGGGTGCACCCTTGGGACCTCTCCTGTGATGGGATATCCTTGGGACCACGCTGATGTACCTGCTTAGCAGAGGTGTATACGTTTGTGTTCATTTGTGGTAGGGACCAGGACTAAGTCAATACTCTAAGGATATGGGGTTCTTTACCTATGGTGTCTGTTACTGGAGGCATGTATCATTACCTGGACCATTTTCAAATTCTACAAAGACTGAACTAGTTGACCGAGGCCTGGGTGGTCAAGACTCATTAAAACATCGTCCTTGATGTTATTAAGTGTATAGAGTGATGATGATGATGATGATGGTATTGGTGGTGGTGGTGATGATGACAAAATATTGCCAAATGACAGACTTGGTGTCCAATGTTGTATCCTTTGCTTTCTGCTTTGTTTTGTGATAAAAATGGAAATCTTATCCATAATGATAGGTTTTTACTGCAAACAAACTGTAGTACAGTGGGTAAAACATTGGAGCAACTTTCCAGAAGGGATTCAAGGCCACATGCACAACAAAAGCAATTATGCGGTTATGTATGGAGCCCTTCAAATAAAAGCCAAATGTCTCTGATAGAGTGTAGTACAATTCATAAGTAAAGGAGTGATGAACACTCCAAACACACTATGAAGTTGTTTAAAACTTTTGATATTATTTAGGTGTTGGTCAAGTGGTGTTACAAGTGGCAGCATCAGGAAATGTGAAGGAATGTTATGGTGTGGAAAAAGCAGAAATTCCTGCAAAATATGCTGAGGTATTAAACTTTATTTCGCTCACTGGCGTAGTGGAATATATCCTCACTCAGGGCTGTCAACCTCACACGTCTTCAAATATGGAGAACATGACTTCCCCAGCAAAGCGCCTTAAAGAGGCGTCGCATCAAGGTCAAATTCACGGGTTCATTGGCGGGGAGGACATACATTAAATGGTACCAGATACAACTCTAGACATTTTCATATTTTCTTGTCAGAGAGTCGAGTCTAAGACAAATAGCAAACTTCGTCAATTATCCGGGAGATTACAGACATCAATCTGGAGACCGGGAGAAACGGTTCAAAATGTGGAGACTCCCAGATTATCCGGGACAGTTGACAGCCCTGCCACTCCTACTGGTCTCCAATTCATTTCATATTATTAAATATTTCTATCTCAGTTAAGATGTCACTTTCTTTTGTATGAAATTGTGTAAATAGCCTCCTCCCAAAGAAAATATTCAGCACCAGGTTCAATGCTGGAGCTAATAACTTTTTGTTTCTGTATTTCATAAAGGATATGGATAGAGAATTTCGTAAATTGATGGGTTGGTTTGGCAAAACACACAAGCCTTACAAGGTTGGTAAACAAGACTTAATTTGCCATTTTACTGTAGTTTAGTTGAGTGCTGAAGGAATTTGAGTGGACACATTTAAGGTTTTCTTCCACTCACCCAAAAGATAGCAGATGTTGTTTGTTTGAATTGTCATATATAGGTTTTTAGCCACAGAATCAAAAGATAGAAGCCCCTCACATAACATATATTTAATGGTTATCCCAGGCAACCATACATTGGTAGTTTTCATATTTGAATGGTTGCTCTACCATTGAAATTGCAATGAATTTTAAGAGTTATGAGAAAAGTAAAGCCAATCACAACTTTCCCAAGCTCACTGCTAGGGGTGTAGAATGGCGTATTGAAAATGATGAGTCTGGAAAAGTAATAACTGAGTCTCCAATTCAAGATTGCAATTTAAAGTTAAGTAATGCCTCAGAATCTCATGCTGGCTAGAATTTGGACCATCTTGAAGTCTTGAGTTTTGAATATTTGAGTCTTGAAGTCTCGCATTTGTTGTGCAAGAAAATAAATATATTTCCATTAGTAGCGACTAACAAGGAACGCATGTATGAAAAATGAAACTTTCTTTTTGGTAATATCAACTTGAAAATTGTCCAGTACTCAGAAATGCTCATAATCTCAGGCTCGGAATTTTTTTAGGTAAAGCCTCTGGCTCAAATGTTATTGAAACAGTGAAGTCTTGGTCTCGGATAAAACAAGGGTCTTGCAAAGTCTCGGATTTGCCATTCTATATCCCTACTATTCCCCATCAACATCCCTTAATTTACTGTCACCTTCATGTTTATCATCAACAGCTTGAAAAAGGTGATTTTCTTGAGGATAAGATGAGAGAAAAGATTCAATCTGCAGGGTGGGTATTCACCCTCGAAACATATTTTTATACAGTGGAACCACAATTTAACGAACCTCTATATAACAAAGTCCTCAGTCGTCAGTCAATGTCACCTCAAACAGTCCTTCTCAGGACTACACTCACCTTGATGATCACAATTTACGTATGTATGACATGACTCCTGGGTTCAAACCATTTACAGAAGTCCTCGGTATAACAAATGATATCCTCCAGCCTGGCCTTTTAAAATATATGGAAAGGAACCTTAATGTGCAGTTCCAGAAAATATCCATACTCCCCCCACGGAAGGTTTTTTGTTTTGCACCCCATGTCCCCACAGGAAATTCCAGTTTAGCTTCATACTTTGCTTCTAAAGTGTTGACTTTTAAGAACCGCCTCCCCCTAGGAATTTCTGATGACCTTCCATGGGGTGGGCATGGATTTTTTCTGGAACTACACAATATACCAAACCCTCAACATGACAAACCAATTTCCCTTGTCCCTTGGCACTTAGTTAAATCGAGGTTCCACTGTATACCGTAAAAACAAAATAATTGTTGAGTTTCAGGTGTGGATCACTTTATCAATGACAAGACTGTGCTTTTTTGGAATATTGTTTTTTCTGATGTTTTCATTTTCTACTGCAGAATTGTGTTTGTCAACAATTTTGCCTTTGGACCGGGCGTTGACCACAAATTGAAGGAACGGTTTGCCTCCATGAGAGAAGGTAAGCACAAAAGATCATTTTAGTTGTTGATTTTTCTGTCACTGGAGTTGACTTACATAGACAATCTGTAATATTTCTTTGTTTTCCTTGTTAGGTGCCAAGATAATTTCATCTAAAGCATTTTGTTCATTAAACTTCAGAACCACCTCTCGTAATTTATCAGGTGGGTCCTCAACCTTTGTTAAATAACTGTTTTGAATGCCATCAAACTCAAGTATTTATTTATTTTGTTTTTGGTTTGTAGATATTGGCACAATTTTGAGAGTCTCTGAACTCAAGCCTAATGGACGTGCTGTCTCTTGGACAGGAAAAGCAGTGTCATATTTTGTGCATGTTATTGATAGGACACTGGTGAGAACTGAATGAGTATACTGTATATCTGTACAAAGGCTCCTAATTTTGGTTTTAATTAACTCTGTTACTCCCAACACTGTGAAATAAAAAATCATTTTGTTTTCTTTCCCAAATAGGCACCACATGTAAAAGCTGCTCAGCAGTTTTTAGGGTTAAATATTTTTCACATTTATGAGATTTTTTAATTCAATTCAATTCAATTCGTTTATTTTGCCATTAACCAAATTAAAATACAACATAAATACATCATAGACGACACACAATATTCTCACTATTACAATGTTCATACTTAACTATTTACAATATCAAATATGTTGAAGGCTAGGAAGCCTATATAGAAGCCGTGGGCTTATTAACTATAGGCTTCCTAGAACTATAAGATAAACCATAGAAGTTAAGGGTACTGATTGAAAATTCCAATTAATTTTTTTTTATATTCAAATTCAAAATTTTAGAACCACCTTATAAAAATTTAGGATAACAAATAAACAGAAAAGTGCTGCTCAGTAGCTTTCATTTGAATGGTCACACTTTAGGATTTCATCCACGGACTTAAAAGCTAGAACCACCTTGTACAGCATAATAAACAGCACCATAGGAAAGTACTGCTCAGAAGCTTTCATTTGAATGGTCACACTTTAGGATTTCATCCACAGACTCAAAAGTTAGAACCATCTTGTACAGCACAATAAACAGCACTATAGAAAAGTACTGCTCAGTAGCTTTCATTTGAATGGTTGCACTTTAAGATTTCACCCATACAGTTTCTATCATACCAGAACCCCTTACATTGTACATGGTAATTTTGCCACTTCTTTTGTTATTTCATATTGTAGACAACAAAGTGGTCCTTTCCATGATGTGTTAGTGCTTGTGGTATCTACTTGTAATCTTTCATTTAATTTTTTCCTTAGCTTGAACAATATTTTGCAGACCTCAAGAGAAAAAAGGTTTGTACATGTAAAAATGAGGACATTAAATTTTTTTATTAATATACTTAGAGATGAAACTACTAGCACTTTTTAGTTTATACCTCTAAAACCAAAGACACTCTGGAAAACCAGTATTTTGGGTCCAACTTAGTTAGGGGGGCTGGTATAGTATTTGTACCTCAGTTCAAGCTAAAATCATTTCTCAAATGGCCAAAATCCAAGAAGGGGGAGGGGGTGGGGCAAGGGGTACTTCCCAGAAGTTTTAATGGGGGTGTGCTTCCCTGGTCCCTCTTTCAGACCTACGTGTACATGCGAATATGTAATTTTCCAATACTCTTTTCACTCCTGGCCTCTAAAATTCATATCCCTTTTCATCTCTCATCTGTAAAATCCATACCCGTTTTCAGACTCTCAGACTGAAATGATTAATATTCGCACCCTTTTTCAGTTCGAAATGACTAAAAAACCGTAGGTATGGCATACCCCTTGCAGGGATTTTTCTTGTCTACCACTTTGAACATATATTGTTGCGGCCAATTGAAAATAATTAACATGGTCTTGCACTTTTTAGGAGGGTAGAGACTTCAGTGATACAAGCAGTCTCAGTGATTCAATGGCCAGTACACCAAACCTGGAAGAACTAGATGATGTCCTCTTTGGTGTTTCAACTCGTCACCAGTGGAATCAGTTAATCACTCAAATTGAAGCCACTAATCTTGCAAATAAGAACGGCAGTAGAAAATCAAATAAGATAACCAAGGGTGTGCTACAAGAACAGAACAGTGACGTGTCACTTGAAGGACAATCTGACCAAGAGCAGAAGGGTGGAGCAAAGGTGAAGCAAACTTCTTAACACTTATTTACATGACTCTTTGACTTCCAATTATCACTAACCTTGGTCATAATCAACAGGCTCAAACGTTAGAACCACCTTGTACAGCATAATAAACAGCACCACAGGAAAGTACTGCTCAGTAGCTGTCATTTGAATGGTTACACTTAAGGATTTCATCCACAGACTCAAAAATTATAATCACTCTTGCACAGAAATGTTAACAGCACCACAGGATTTTTAATTTTAATTAACTAAATGCTATTTTATTTTTAGGGACGTCAGCCAACTTTTGCTCAGAAGGTTAGAAAAAAGTACCAGAAACAACAAAACAAGAAAGTGCAGAAGCTTAAAAAGAACACAAAGAATGCAAAGGGAAAGGGAAGACAAAACCAAAAACCCAGACCAAAGAAAAGCAACTCAATGACAAAAGTTAAGACAAAACGACCTTCCAAAGCCAGTCAGAAAAGACGGCAGGACTCTCTTGCAGTGACAGCTTTGGAAAATGCTACCGTAGCTGCTCTGCAGGTGCGTGGTTTAATAATAATAATAATCTTTATTGAGGAAACTTTTTCACAAAATGTGGTTTTCATGTCTCTTGTTATGCACCAGGGCCGTGTTGTTTGAAAGCCGATTAACTCTAATCAATGATTAAAAGTTAGTCAAGGCTTTCATCGTCGCTCATTAAAATGGGTTTAAAGGCTAATTTCAAGCTAAAGGCAAAGAAAAGTGTAGGTCAAAACTGAGGGCCGAAAGTATTTTGTAAGAATCTTTGTTGATTAGCAATTAAACTTGAGTCAAAGTTTGTGTTAATCCAGGATTAGCTTAATCAAGCTTTGAACAACTCAGAACAGAACAGTATTTTTGTGCAGCTTATGACTTTGGGAGAGTAGATCTTACAGAACCATAGCAAGGGCTTTTGTGATAACTTAAGGGGTAACCACAAACTTTTCAGAGGAAATTGTGCTTAAATATGGAGCAAAACTGACATTCATTGTTATGTATTGGATTCCAACAGCCCTTAATAAGATCTGCTTTTATACAATAGTCGAAAACCGCAGAAAAACCTTTTCATTCAGTGCCACCTACTGTATACCCATTCACTTATTATCTGCAAGAGTAAATGGTATCCTGTTAGTCACAAATATAAAGCCACCAAGCAAGAAGACCCAGTCAGTAATGTCTACTGCACCTGTTATTCTGCCTATTACTGCAAAGTATTTTAGAGGGCTGAAGAATAACATTAAAACTATATATATGTGGATCAAGTTAAAGATGAGGTCCAAAAATTGGCAGAAAAAAACAAAAGACCAAAACCAGTATTCTCCCAGTATAAACTTAGCAAGCTAGCTCAATGATGTTTTTATTATCTTTGTATTAAGAGGCGCCATCCTTAAAAAGCCTGAGGTTCTCACACAATCCCAGATCATGTGCGTAGTATCTAAAGGATGTACCATTCTTGGCATGTATACGCCATTCTTTTCTTTATTGATATGTTTTTCCCGTGGTTTCTGTTTCCAGAGTCTTCGGAAGAAAAATGGTCAGAGTCAAGGAATGAGAATTTCTTCAGCATCACCTCCACCGCTTCCTAATACCTTTAATTTGGAGCAGACTCTCCCAGCCCTGGATCAACTTTTGGGTAAGTATCGCAGAGGCTATTTGTAGCCTATACTCGTGCTGTATAAATATAGGTGATTACTTATATTATGACAATCTCTGCATGGTTCCAAAATTTCAAATTAACCCCCTTGAATATTTCGGTAATTCACGAACTTAGCAAATTGGTAATAAACAACCCCACATGTACAGTAAAAATACACAACTTACAAGGTAAAAATAACAACATGTGCACCCATTTGGTCTAAAATGGTTACAATTTCTAATTATCAAATAAAATGCACTACT
>NW_028145502.1:445000-537500 GCF_977016875.1 Pavona decussata | reverse complement strand
CTTGATATGATTCCGCTTCCAAGTGGAAAGAGACCCAGCCCTGATAAAACAACAATCCAAACCGATTCTGCTGGTAAGAAGCGTTGTTCGCCTGTTCCACCGGTCCCCAAATCCACAAGTCCAGACTCGGAAGTCAGCAGTCTCATGACCAATGAGTCTCTTCCCCAGTCTCCATCGATCTCGTCTTCTGTATCCAAGGCGGCAGTGTTGGAAGGCCAAGCGCCAGTGTTGGTAGACAGTAACCCCTGCTCTGCTCGCAGCCCAATCCCAGTGGCTCCATCATCAATGCTACAGCCTCTAGCTGGAGTATCATTGCCGTCGTTTGGAAGTGTTTTTTCGCTCGCGAAAGAAGAAGCTGCTTCATCCGAGGACTCCACTGCAAAAAACAGGTAAAACTTGATTCCCGACTTGTTTGTTAGTCCCAATAGACCCTTCTCCAAAATGGCGGCCGAAAATTCAAATAAGTAAATTAAAAACGTATACCAGCACTAGAAAGAGCACTTTTACTTTAGTAACCCTGCAAAGTTTCAGCACACCAGGTGTAATATCAGCTGAGAAAATGTAAGTTAAAAAATGAAAAACTTACAGACGTTTGTATGACTGGGGGTAAGACGTATACCCCCAGTCATACAAACGTCTGTAAATTTGTTAAATTTCATCTTACATTTCCTAAGCTGATATAACACCTAATATGCTGAAACTTTGCAAGGTTACTAAAAGAAAAGTACTCTTTCCAGTGCTGGTATACGTTTTTCATTCAGTTCAATTTTAACTCATTGAAATCTGTTTCCGCCATTTTGGAGAAGGGTCTATTCAAATGTTGCCCCATCGTGGGGTTATAACGTAACTGAAGAAACGCGCGCGCTCTGATTTGTCAATCAAGTTTGTTCTTAGTAACTCGACTGAAAACAGATTCTGTTTCACTGTTTAGATAATATTATAAAACAAATTGTAAACAGCTCAGGGTACACTACTGAGTTGTATGTGACTTGGGAAGTTGCTAAGCACTCAAGAAATTATGGACTTTAAATTGAACCACTTTGTCCAGCATTATAAACAACATCGCGGGAAAGTACTGCTCAGTAGCTTTCATTTCAATGGTCACACTTTAGCATTTCATCCACAGACTCAGTAGTTCGAACTACCTTGTACAGCCGGCATAATAAACGGCAACGAAGGAAAGTACAGCTCAGTAGCTTTCATCAGACAAAAAGGTTAGAACTTCCGCGTACAGCATAATAAACAGCAATACAGGAAAGTATTATTCAGTAGCTTTGGCGCAAACAGTAAATGGTTGATTTTTTCAGGAGACGTTAGGGAACTATCGTTTAATTGCTGACAAAACTGAACCATTAAATTTCTTTTGAACAGCAGTCAAGCTTCTGAGAAGCCTAGCCAGTCAACCAAACAAAAGTCTGAGGCCCCAGCAAAGAAACGAAAACGTAAAGAAAAGAAGAAGGCTCCTGGCAAGGCTAAAGGTGCGTTGAGTTTGCTGATACAATACGATAGCGACAGTCAAAGTTCCTGCGGTACTCACACAGAGAGTGATGATAGCTCCGGTCACAGCACTAGCCCGGTCAGCGGGACACTAAGCCCGGTTGTCATGGAAACCACCGACAATTCTCGGTACCAGACTTCCGGTGGGTTGCCGGCACAAAGCCACGTTGTTTCTGCGAATGACAGCCTGCAAATCAACGGCGCTGGCGTTTCTTCGAAGAGCGGCGAAACAGTCGTGCACAAGAAACGACCCAGCAACGGAAAGAGCCCAGTGGAGAAGAAGAAATCAAAAGGAGGAGGAAACCATCAAACGAATGCAAATCCCGCTTCGCCTTTTGTGAACCTCAACGACACAGTAGTCTCCATGCAACAGTTAAAGTCTGTAAGTCCTGGTGTCTCCATGCCTGCTAATTATCAGCCTTACCCAGCGGGATACTCAAGTTATACAGCCCCCGGGCAACACGGCTATGTCATGCCGGGATTCCCTCTACCAACCAGTGCGCTGAACTTTACCCCAGGGGGACATCCACATGCTCAGTACTCTGCCAGCCTCCCCCCACAGTATTACACCGGGGAGTCACACCCGGGTCCCCCCGGGTACAGCACATCTCCTAGGGCATACTTCCCACAGTGGCGGACAAGCTACGCCCCGATGCAGTGTCAGCCACCGACGTTCAATTATTCGAACAATGGGAATAATAGCAATAACGCATATAGATAAAGAGGTACATACGAGAAGATCTAAACATTAGTACTTAGGGTGCGCTTATCTTGGTTGATTCTAGAACAAAAATAGTTACAAGATAAATTATTGGACTTCTTGGGATGTTTAAGTTAACGAAAGGTGATCGATATTTTTTTAGGGGAACGTTTCGTCCTTCCCTCGATTTACCTAAATTTTCTCACCTACTCGTCAACAACAACGATTGGCATTCCTTGGGTTTTTAGTTTTATTTTTTGGTCCGCCGGCATCTCATCTTTGTTTGATTTCGTTGAGTTCATTCTCCACCAGGAATCAGATTGGTTATCCAAATAGCATTTCTAACGAGTCTCTGAATTAAATTGAGCCTTTGATTAGCAAAATTAACAGCACCGCAGCCTTCGCGGTCACACACTGGTATTTCTTCCACGGATCAAAACATTGGAGACACCTTGTATTGCGTCGTAGTATCCACGGTAAAGTACCTCCTAATAGCTTTTATTTGAATGGTCACACTTTAGGATTTTATCCAGACTGAAAAGTTGGAACCACCTTGCACAGCATAACAAACAGCACCACAGGAAAGTACTGCTCAGTAGCTTTCATTTGAATGGTCACACTTCAGGATTTTATCCAGACTGAAAAGTTGGAACCACCTTGCACAGCATAACAAACAGCACCACAGGAAAGTACTTTCATTTGAATGGTCACGCTTTAAGATTTTATCCACAGACTGAAAACTTGGAACCACCTTGTACAGCATAATAAACAGCCCCGCAGGAAAGTACTGCTCAGTAGCTTTCATTTGAATGGCACGCCTTAGGATTTCATCCAGAGTCAAAAGTTAGAATCACCTTGTACAGTACAATGGAAACAACAGAAAAGTACCACTCAGTAGCTTTTACTTGTATTCATCAAACGAAAGTCACAACTGAACAAAACCAATATTTGGTTGTGGGAATGATAGGTAAGATGATTCAAAAAACGTCATTCAAAGTAATCTCGTTCCAGAATTCCCAACAAAATCGCACTCTTAGTACGCATGGATTTGTCTATTTATACTCATATCCAAGTATAACTCCTATGATAGTTATACGGGAAATTTCTCTAAGTTTATCTATTTATAATAGGGGAAGGGTGATTTCTCTTGGGTTGTGCTAGTCTTCATGTCAAGTTGTTTAATAGTTTATATAATTAGCGCGGAATTTTACAATCTTTTTATGAAATTTCTGATTGTTTGTCTGCATTAGCCGTGTTAGGGGGGCTTACATTACGGACTTCGTTTATCTTTTCATCGGTTTTAATTATTTTTAAAATAGTGTAAATATGCTTGATTGCTAGACTAAAAAAATGTTTTAAGTCACTTGGTTGTTGAAAACAAGAACCTTATCTTGCTCTGTTTAAACCCTTGTTTAAATGTTTTCGTCGTTTAACTGACTTAAACTTTCTGTACGCGCTTCTACTTTAACACTCTTTATATTCCTATGATGTTATTAGCTTACAGTTTTATCTTCTTTTGGCTGTTTTCGCCAAATATTGCTGCCTTTACTAAACAACAGTAATTCTTTTCAGAATCCTAGAAACGTTGAACATGAAGCTCTCAAATATTGCCTGTTTTGATGCTGTAGTTTTGAAAAAGAAAGCGATGACATCAATTATTGATTAGTAAAGGCATCAACCTTTCATATTTCTACTGGGTGTTGAAATTACGCCAATAACTTTCTTTGAGCCTGCCTCGTCCCCAGTCGTTCGCTCGAACTGTAGCGGGTGCGCGGGGAATTTTTCGTTCCCATAAGCCCCCGCTTCGCTTTTCTCCTTCCCATATGCCCCTGCTTTGCGCTTGTTTCCATTCTCCGCCAGCTCGTATTCGCGCTCATTCCCAAACTTCCTTATAAAGAAGAGAGGAGACTGTGGAGGAGGCATTCTTTGAGCCACTGTGTTAGCATCCATATTCTTCTAATTGGTCTCCATCTTCTTATAGCCGAAGTTGTTAGACTTTGTTTAAATATCAAGCCAGCTTTCTCAAATCTTCATTCTCTAGAGCGTCTGTATCCGTAGCTAAAATCCAAAATAACGAGAAACATGCAGCCCCACAAGGACTGAGTATTTCTAAATAGTAAAGGTTTTCATTCAGAGATTTAAAGATAGAGAACGTCATTATGTTGGCTTAAGGGGGAAATAAGGGAATGTTACTTAATTCTCCGTACTTGCATGTTTGATGGTGAATTGGTTTTGTATGGAGATAATAGATGTTGATAACTGTTGGGCAAAACGAGTATAGCATCTGTAAGGATGTGCTGTTTTAAGATTGGCCATTTCGCCCACATGCAAATTCGCCCACGGTGAATTTAGTGCCTTTGAACATAATCTTAGCGTAATATATCGCTTGTACATACCATGGATTTGAGAAGGTTTCACTTGTTTATGCTTCCTTCCATATCTTCATATAGACAAGTTTTCGAGTATGGTGTAGACACGTTTATTGTGGGAAGTTTACGTGTGGGCAAATCAAATGGCCTTCCAGATTAAGAACAATTCTCGAGGTAGCTCTTGTAGATAAACAAATTTCAAGTTACTTTCAAACTGGATTTTCTTGTTTTGCTAGTCAAGAACATAATCGGCCGTGCCTGGGGCGGGAAGCGTCCATTTTTAAAGAATCTTGACAAGCTATCTTTACCAAATTCAGGATACTTCTGTTGACAGAAGCAGATTATTTACTGAACTCGTTGGACAAATCGTATCATTAGAAAAGAAACGCTATTTTTATCATTAAAATGTTTGTTGCTTAAAATCTTCGTCTTCATGATGTTCTAACTTGGGGAATGAATAGCCCGCCCATCCCCACTGGGGGCAGACTTGTCCCTCCGCGTGTTTGAGTTACACTTTAACTGTCGCTGAGGGAATAGCCTGCGAGCAATCTCTCGGGGAAGGGGAGGAGAGCTTTCTCGAAGGCTACTGAGGGAAAAGAAGGACTGCTTAATTAATCTCGCACTGAATTTCTTCAATCTAGCTCTTGACGTTGTCGCAGAAAGATTATCCCAACATGACTCAGGGTGTGAGTCAGCATGAAGGCCCTTTTCTTTCTCTCGACGAAAGCAGATCACGAAACGAACGCTGGCAAGAAAAATATTAGGTTCTTTTCTCTTAAAAATTTCCTTTCACATGAGATGCCATAAAGGTCGTGATCATTTTGACGGATTTTTTTTTCTTGTTGTTGTTGTTGTTGTTGTTATTGTTATTGTTGTTTTTTCAATGGTCCATTCACTATCGACCTTTCTAAAATGACCAGTAAATTCTGTCGGAGAGTGGCCATTTTAAAGAGGATGATCTTTATTTTAATCAATAAGAATTGTGGGGTGTTCACATGATACCGACATTCGGAACCGGTGGAAATTCATCTTGGTTGCTTCTTGTGGTGGCTCTGCTTTCAGTCGCTCACGATCCATAGTTAGCCTCCAGGCCTGGAGCAAACCCAGTTTGTGTAGCGCAAACAAGCTGGGATATTGTGAAACTTGTTCAGCCAGTCTTAGTTCAGTTACAAGTGCAGTTTATTACTGCTATAAAAAGTTAGGCACAGAAATATAGCTTTACTAATCCGGATACGAAAACTCGTATACCGGTGTCATGCAAACATGGTTTGCCCGCTCATTTCATATTTGTTGTAGTTTCAATCAACATTTGCCGAATGAAATTCGCACCGCCATAGAAAATCGAGTTAAGTAAACGTGGTATAAAGTTTTCATCTAGTTTGCATCGGACGAATTGTTGTACTGGATCTTGTAAACACCCTTGGGAAATATCAAAAATCTACAAAAAACAAAAACATACCGTGCGAGCAGTGGTTTGTCCACCGGACGCTACGCTACGAATGGGAGAGAGTTTCTCTCCGGCGTTCGTAGCATAGCGTCCAGTGGAAAAACCACTGATCGTAGGGTACCAAAGACATCGCCTGATCCGGAAGTTTTAAAACCCCGCAAAAGTGCACCATTGTTTACTGCTAAATGATAAAGGAGCAGTGTCAACAGAAGATTATAAGTGCACTCATCACTCATTTAACACATCGAACATGCTGAGGGCGCTCCCGCAGCTGAAATTTACTAAACAACTGCTATTTCTTTTAAAATTGAGCGGTACATTTATAGCTTGTAATAGTTAATGCGTCCTTCCTTTAAAAATATTGGAGAATATCAAATACGTACATTCTATTGCATTTAGGTGAATGAGCAGGAAACGGAGATTAATTAGTTGCGAGATCAGTGTTCTACCACAACACACCTCATTTTGCAAATTGCAAAAAATTAATGAATGTTTTTAGAGCATTTCAGGCTTAATTTTGCCTGAAAAACGATTAATGTTCTTATGAAAAAAGTATGTGTGGCCGGAAAGAGGGGCTTAGTAAATTAATAGAAGTAAAGATTTACTGCAAGTTTCTGCGGAATCGTAGATTTGAAGGTACATCATTAAAACAAAACATTTTTTGAGACCATTTTGTCTTCGTGCCGTTAAAAGCTTCTGATTACAAAGTACAAAGGAAGTACATTGGACAACAAACCTCTTAGTGAGTATAATTTCTCATTAAAGTTACTGTTTATAGTTTACTTCTTTCTCGGCGTTTTGTTAATTCGCTTCCTTTAGTTTTTCCCGGTTTGATTAACTAATTCAATATTTAAGTCACAAATCGGATATGGGGCTTGGCACGTGCCTTACAAATTTCCTCAATTTTGACTTTTCTAAATGACAACCGGCTTAATGAACAACCAACCATGTAAACAACCAGTGCTTCAATATTTGTTCTTTCGTTAAAGTTCTCTCAATTACATACTTTTCTTTAGTTAGAATCTAAACTAAGTTTTTACTTTAATTTAAATTGATTAATGCTGCGTATTTTAAGCTGGTACTTGCTACTTTTCAAATTTTTAGGATCGTTAGCTCAGGTAACTTCCTTAGTAAATAAGGAAAGTATACTTTTGTTTACTGTAAGTCAACTATCCGCATTGCATTAAAGCTTTCTTGACTAAAGTTAATTACTTCCAATTGGTAAGAATTTTAAGAAGGAGTTTAGAGTTCCACTGAAGCAGTACGATTAAACAACTCCCTACTTACAAGGTAAGTGAGGCCGAATTCTATATTGTATAGAAAGATAGCAAGCCGTTTGCAATAATAATTTCAGTCAAACCGCCACTGCAATTTTTTTCATTGCAGATATGAGCAAAATTAACGACATGTTTCAAAATCTCCAAACTGAAAATCTTGTCTTTTTAGTTAAATTGTCTAGAAGAAAATGTTCAGCACCACAATCCGACAAACTCTTTTCTTCTTCATAAAGTATGACCCTGAGTGCTGTGTCGTAGTTGCAACTTAAAACTCGTAGCTAAAATCCTAAGTGTGGTGACTTTTTTTCATTTTCCACCAACTAAGTGTAAACGTTAAGAGAAACGTTCGGTTTAAAATAGACCGGTATAGTTAGTTTAGTTTCAATAGTTGAATAGTTGGGTTAGTTATGTAGTGATGCAGGAAGTCATTATCGCTTCAGTTCTAAGTTACCAACCAAGGGTAAAACATTTCAAATTACTTTTTTCATGATCTGAACTACTGTATTCATTAGTAAAACTAGTAAGAGGAAACGATTATCACTTCTCAGGCCCAATCAGGCTTACGTTGTAGTTTTAATCGAGTCCAGAGAAACTAGTAAAAATCAGATCATAAATCAAGCGAATAATTAAAGGAACAAATACGGTCACGACATTGTACTTTGAGAGTTGAACTGAGGGAAGATTCGATTCTTATCTGTATTAATTTGACTTGTCTTCGACATGAAACGATGTAATCTGACGTAAACTGATTAAACCGTAGGGTCGACACAAACTGTTTTGGTTCCCCAATCACCAGCATTGGTAGCCGGTGAAATATGTACTGAACTTCTTTCATTGACTTTCCTTCATATGTCATCCATGTATTCAGACATAACTAGTGCTGCCCGGACTCATTTTCACGTTCTTGATCACGTTCACGTTCACGATCACGCTCTGCGTCCTTCAATCAAACGATAATCGACCTGTTAATCAGTTCCAACAGAGACAGTCTTTTTAACAAATAATGAAATGAGCGATTCTCAACTTCACGAATGCAGTGCCGTCGACTCTCAGTCTACTAACAAACTCCACCATGTACGTCCTGTTCTATCTGTGTCGCAAAAGCAATTAAAAGACTGCCGAATAAAACAAACATTATTTCGATATAGGCTTTCGGAGTAGGCAAAAGATTACCATACACCCCTAGACAAACGCATGGAAAATTTCCCGATTTCCAGACGGGCCTATATCTGTGCTATTTTTTGTAACTGCATTTTAAAAGATGTGAAATACAGAACCGTAGATTTGGACAAATTAAAACCCCCCAAAAATATTAAGAATATGTTTGTACTAGAGATCTAAACACGCTTCTTGAGTTTTGACCGAAATCAGTCATCGGATGTCAATTCATTCAATTTTATAACGCAAGTTACGACTTCTAGCTGCTAGGAAGACAATCATTTTCGCGCTTACTTCGTGATACTATCGAAATTGATTTGAAATTGAAATTCATTCAACTTGATTTACTGAATTTAAGCCCACTGAGTACTGCAACCGTGGACTACTTAAAAGAACCCACTGAAAAGAAAAATGTTTCGCGTGCGCCCGCTTGTTTACAGTCTTTATATGGTTTCTTTTCATAAAATGGAAACATTTTCGAGTGCTGCCATATTGGCCTCATTGTCATTAAACGGCCTCTTTTAACAAACTGAATAATTTTTCACGCGCGTTTTAATACTTTAACACCGAACAGGCTCTAAACCTTAAATGCCTTCTTTCAGGAATCTCTTGCTTGGCGCCTGGTTTTATTTTAATGAAATTAAAATAATTCGCGTTTTCGTTTTCTCAGGCGCCTCACAAGCTTCTTGTTTTACCCCTACCGAAAGCATCTCTCAGCTGCAATATGTGAATTCCAAACAACTTTTTAGAATTCAGTATCCTTGCTTTATTTTAAGAGAATATTTGAGACAATTTTCGCGGTGCCGAGTAAGCGAAACATTTTATACTAGAACTGCATCTTTTTGCTATTTTTTTGTTAAAACTGAGTGATTGAACAACTCAAAATTTTCATTTAGTTATATAAATCGTTTGCAAGTAAAATTACTTTGTTTGAAAAGATCAATCACATTTTAGCCTTATTTATGCAACCTTAATTGATTCCATGGTTTTAAAACGTGGATAAAATGGCAATTTTTTTGTTTCATTGTGAATAAATGACTCAGGCCCTGCTATCGTTAATTCAAACTGTTTATACTAAGAAAGCAGGCTCTTTTGTGAAAAGCAAAAGGAAGGTTTGAATTCTTTCGAAACTCGGGAAAGTCCTCTTTAAATCAGCTATCTCCGAAACGCTGGGCTTAGAATATTTCATAAGTAGCAATTTCCCTTCAGTAACTTGTGCCATTGTTGTGAAATTGTTTAAACCAGCTCCATGCAAGGCACGTACTGCGTGTAAGAATTACTCGAAAGCGAACTTCTTCCTAAATCTTCATGACGGCAATTCTAAATTAGCTTTCAATTTAATAACACTCTTAAACGACGATCTCCGCCCGCAATCGAGCACCTTCACGAGATCTCATTTAAATCAGTTTTCACAGTAGGAGACAATGTCTCAAGAATTAATAACAAGCAACCAATGCCCCCTTTCAATCGATTCTCTCTCTCTCTATCAGTCATTCCGTGATTGTCTCTTTTAAGCAACCATGTTCGCGAAATCTCGTTTGAATCATTTCTCGACCAACTAATCTATTTGGAATTTATCGTTAGCGATCGTCACTTCATCCACTTCACAAAGTTGATGGAAACTTAACGCGTTTGGATCGCGGTTCTTCATGGGCGATCATCTTAAAACAGTAACATTGAATCAGACGTGGTGCAGAAAATCTCTCGCGAATGCGCGAATTCTCAGTGCAATTCTGTAATCGAAGTTTTCTTGCTAATGACCCCAGCTCAGTCTCCCGGTATAAACGAACTGCGTTTCCTAATCTCTAAGATGGTGGCTTCCCTTACAGGTATTTTAACTTCAGCGATTTTTGAAACAGTAAAAAAGGGAAAAAGCTCAGTATTCTGAAATACACGAAGGAAGAAAAGCCGTGCCTTTCGAAATATTGGAATAATATAATTTCCTAGTCGTGAAATCAGCCTTGCTCTTTTTGCATTATTTGCCGTCTGTATTGCAACCATTGTGATATTCAATAGCCTAAGGCCCTGGTTAAACTTAAAACTTCAGTCGCGTAATTCAAGTTAGAGCTCTCTTGATTTCTTCTTTTGGGCCTTTCTCTTTCAGAGTAAAGGGTATAATCACTTCATTTGTGTGTGGACAGTAAGTTGATTTTCCGGTTTTTTTTTTTTTTTTTTGCCTTTTTTTTTGACAGGGGGGAGCTTGAATACATTCAGCCTACTCGTTCATCATCCTAATTATTCTGTTGGAAAAAAACCAATGCAAGAACAAGTACCTCCGAAATTTTAAGTGCGAATTTGTCCATCAGCATTAATTATTTCGTGCTGTTAAATGTCCTCCTAGATGTTAAGCAAAAATTACTTCAAGTCTTATGTCATAAACTCATCGATAAATAAAACCACCTAGTACCCTTTTTGTTATCCAGACCCAATCGTCCAGCTAATAGCTGATTTATAACATGCACAAGAAAGGCGATAAATGTCATATTTCCCGTTACCCGGGTAGCAGTGTATAATAATGACTTCGGAAGTGGTGACTTTACAATACTTGAAGCTCGCGATCGACGAACAAGACTATCAGTCTACTGCAAGAAGATCGGTGGTAAGTTTTGCTTCATTTTTGCGACTGCACTAACAGTCATTTTAACAGTTAAGTTACTAATGAAAACCCTCAATCGCGAAAACATGGTCTTGCTCGTAAATTTTACGAGGCATTGAAATGAACAGTGAAAGTGAATAGACACATTGTTTCAGAAAATTATGCCACCATTTAGTTTGTACACGCGATTCTTTTCAATCAATGCGTGTGAGAAAAAAGTTATTTTCTCCCGGATAATTTTCTGTTGTCGATATAAACTGCGCGAATCTGTCTCTAGAAAGGCACAATTTTCGTTGATTGCGTGCATTTTCATTGAGTGATTTTCAGCCCCTCACGGTTTATGACGCATAACCGAATTCGAGGTAATGACGACAGCGTTAATTTAGTTTCACAGTAAAACTCGATCTTATTAAACATCACAACTGTCTTCACCTTCTAAGTAAGAGCTGTTTAAGCCAAATCAGATAATTAAATGACCTTTGGGAAAACAAATATTATTCAGGGGACACAAATACTGTGGTTTATTCAAGAAAAACGAGATGAACATTTTGCGACGTGCGAATTCAGTTGATGACACCTTCAAAGGGCATGATTAGAAATCCCCGCCGATATAGTTCAGTTAACTGTTAAGGGAGTGACTGACGAAAAGCGGACGAAGATCAGTTGCTGAGTATTGCAAATTAAAATTTCATGAAGGTGGAAAGTCTGTTTTGAAGTCTAAACCAGTCTATTTAAAAGCCCACGCTCTTTCGCTGCTCGCTCCGGTAGGGTTTCATTTCAGCTATTATGAATTGTATTACACGTGCACTATTAAGCTGAATATTCCAAGCGGTTCTTCGTTTATTGCTCGACTGGTCTGATTTGTAGAGTAAATATTTATGAACAGTTCGTTTGTTCACCTTAACGCGAACTCCCTAGTCCATAAAAGCTTAAAAATTAATCAATTCTTCGTCGGATGAGATCAAAAGACTTCGCTGCCGAGGTAATTTCGCTCAAGGCGCTCAACCTTAATTTACCCATACATTTGGGTAAATTTTATCTGTGATGAGAAAAGCTGACAGTTCTAACAAATAAGCTCTCGATAATTTCAATAACCTTCTGATTTAATTCCTTTGAAAAATCCACTCTTTCATTTATCTACCGTACATGAAAGAAAAACCGGATTGTATAACAAAACGCGCGAGCAGAATGCGTCTGTCCACACACCCAATTTGAGCTGTTTTAGTATTGTTTCGCCATAATCCTGAATTTTTTCCTCGCCGTTTTTTGTTGACTTAGTTTATGACAAGTATGCCTTCCGGCTAAAAAACTGTTTCTTTCTTTACCGTTTTATATATTTTTAAATGCTTCGGTGCGAGAAGAGAGGTATTCAGTTCTTTTAAAGCTACTCAAGGAAGTTTTTCTTCGCTAAACTGGCTCACCCGTAATGTGAATGTTAAAGCCCTCGTCTAACATAAGCCGTGAACGAACTCATGATAAGATGTCATTTTAGGCAACAGCATATGGCTTACTAGGATTTGAGGTAATTATGATACTTATAAGCGCGATACCGTTATTAATTTGCATACTAGCTAAAAACTGTATTTACACTTCAAAGAACCCAGCGCTGTTACACTTGAATCGAAAGGAGTTTAATAAATTTCTGATATTAGGTTTTCCTCGAACCTGATCCCTTAGCGATATTGCCCTTTAGGAAACCGCAAAGCGATATTTTTGTTCTTAAGGAAAAACATTTTGCTTCGAAAGATTATTTGTATAAGATCACTTATTTTCACGCGCCCTCATTTTCACTCAAAAATAGCGAAATTTTCTTCCCTCTCTTCCAGTGCGTCTTGTTTCGCTGGAGGCAATTAACCTAATGGATCGGAAAAACCGGGGATTATGACAGAAACTAGTTTGTATCAGTGTCATAAATTTTCTCTCAGGAAGCCCAAATAAATAGCTTGTTTAAGGAAGATGGTGATCCCCCGCACTTTGTACTTAGGTTATTAATTTTCTTACGCGAGATAATTTTCCATTTTCTGACAACAATTAATTTTCTCCGACTCGCACAACTCTAGAATATTAATTCTTTGTCCGTCAGTGAACTGTCTTTCGCGACATATTTAACTAAAACAGTGTGCAAAGAGATATATATGCAAAATGACTCATCCGGCTTTTTAAAAGCCCATTTCGAGGCCGTTAAACGGGCGTAATGTGATTTTATGTGATGGATAATTTCCAAACCGCACTGAACGAGTTCCTTTTAATTGCTTATTTTATGCTACGATAAACTTATACACACAAGCACAACTAGATAGCCGACTGAACACTGAACAAACCTATGAAAAAAAAAACGTCGAAAATTGTGACTTAAAGATCTTTAACCAACCTGAAACAATTACATTTATTTTAACCAAAATTTTCGGTAGTCAAAATGACCTTGTGCCATTCAAAAACGTTAATAAATATGCATTAGAATTTTAAATTTCGCGTGTTGGTCCCTTGGTTTATTTCTTTATGGAAATGCAGAAGACAGGTGTCTTCTTAATATTAGCTTATCAATTTCGGTGTATTTTGGCAGTGGAGAATTCAATTTAAAATTTCTCTAAAGCGCTTTTCCTCCGATTTATTTGTTGCGGCCTGAATAAAGAAAAAGCAAATTATTTGAAGACGTGAAGCGTGCGCCACGCGGTTTGTAAACAGGAATTCAGCTCGCCAAATTTGCTATAAAATTTGTAAATTGGAGCGGTTGTTTTCGAAGTGCTTTATTTGTCCGGGGCGCCTATTAGAGTGGAGTGAAAAACTAGGTTAGCTTTCCAATGGCCAGTGTTTGCATAATACAAACAAAAGGCTTGTACCTTAGATTAATTTTGCTTTATTAACCATCATAATGCAATCATTTCACTTGGACAAAAAGACTGATAGCAGCTGCAAAATTTAAATTTCTCTTTAAAGAGTTTAGTGGCTGTTAAATTGTGCCCAAGTAGAATACGACAATTTGCTCGATCGTTTTAAAAATTCGCTTCCCTTAAACCAGCAATTAGGTGCGTCGTGATTTTGAATTAAAGCTTCCACTAGTGTTGATAACAAAATTAAATTTAGTGGAAAATACTCCATAGTGAAAGCTTGGCAAAATGGACCTTGAAGGCACAGCATGATTCGACTGTATTGTTAGTGTTTCCTTCCTATTTCGAAACAAGTTAATTTCTTCTTCCAGTTTGCACTTTTGTGTCCTACTGTTTACAAAGTGTTGGAACAACGCGACGTATAAAAACAACTGCTAGCTTGCGTGGGAGATGTTTCTATGAAACTTTCTTCGGAAGTTTTCTTTTTTAATGCAGCAGCTATCGCCAAAATTCAATAACTCTTGCGTGCCAACTTTTGTTTTGTTGTGGCAAAATATTATTAGTTTTATTCGATGGAGGCTTGAGCGCGCGCCAAGCTACAGAGCTTATAATGGTTACGTGTCAAAAATCATTCTGGTACTGCAATTTAGACATCTTAAATTTAAAACTTGAAAGCGGGCGGAAAACTAGAGAAAGGGATTCCAATTTATCTTTTATTAATCCCAGCCAAACGCACGTTGAAGTCTATATTTTAAATCATTGCTTTTTTGTTAAACAATTAAATAGCGTTCATAAATTTTAACTCAGTAAGGGGTCCTTGCAAACTGTGCAAAACTCCCCGCGCAATGTTCAATATGGAAAAACCTCTTGTTAACTATATTTTCAGTTTAAATAACTTTAATTAGCATAGAAATTGGTCGAGTTGTGTGAGAGTGTTCGTTTCCTGATTATAATTTAAACCTTTAAACGGGGACTTAATGGATTGTGAATGTTTAATTTAAGCTTTTTTTCTCCAAGTGAATTAGAGCCCCGCGAATTCATAACCGATGTTGGCGCCCTTAACATGTTTACTCAGAAAAAAAAAAATTAATGCGCAGCTTTGAAAAGAAAACCTAATTTGCTACTCGATCCCGGGTAACTTGCATTTATTAGAAACGCAGCAGGAACTTGTTTTTAACTAAAAATTTGAATGTAATTTTTTTATTCAAGTACAGCACTAAATACACGACAATTCGCTTTGAAATTTTATATCGGCGAATTGAGCAGTTGGTCCAAGATTATCAGAAATGTTTGATCGTTAAATTAAGAAAGCGGCTCACTTTTCAGTGATCAGAAAACCACGAGAAACAGTGGCTTAAGCAATAAAAACAATGTATCATTTTTGAATATCTTTTACTTTGCCAAATTTTGCCGACTTAAATAAAGTCGCAACGCGGAAAGCCCGAAGAAACAATATGCCCTCCGAGAGGGTTATTGAATGCTTTACAAATTCATATCCTGTCTTCTGACAAACTGGAGTCTTCATTTAATAAATATTTAGAAACGGAAACTTCCCCAGACACCAGGGAACTAATTGATAAAGATAGATTCAGTTGAACTGCCGGAAAAATCGAAAAGATCTGGTTAATTGCGTTCGGCTATGAGCGAATTTTCAGCGCGTGAATAGAGTGCTAAAAATTAGACAGTGCAAGGCGGACGGCAAACAAAGTCCTCTTTCATCAGTTTTGTTCATTAAAAATAACTTTGTTATCACTTGCTCAATACCATTTGCCTAACATTTGTTTGAAGCCCTTTGCTTCGGTTTGTATAGGCGCTAATGAAGGAAAAGAGGCTATTCTTACTTCAAGAAGTTTCTTTCAAAAGCACGGCCCGCAATTTCTATTACCTTTCTCGAAGTGTGTATTCTCAAAATTCATCAGAACTCGCCGCGAAATTTGGAAATTAATTCTTTAGTAACCAAATACCTGTTTGCAGTCTTACATAATTTCTTGCCACTGAATCGCAAATGAAGCTAAATAACTCATTTCCCAAAAGTGTTTTAACTAAGATTTTTTTTTATTAAGGTTCGACTTTGCAATCCGGATGTTTGTAGAATTGGAAAAGTATCGCCGCGAACTGTTAGTTTAAGAAGCCAGCCAGCAGGTTCTTTTGAAAATATCAAAATTGAAGTTATCTTGTTTATGTTCGTGGGAGAAATTTATGTTAAAAAAGTCTTTATTTGCAGTTTGAAAGGAGGAATTATTTTGCCTTTTATTGACTCACTCCTCACTAACATGGAAACGAGATAGGACGCTAATACGCATGCTCGCTAGGTTCAAAATAAAAGCGGTCTTCTCTTCAGCTGTAGCTAGTTCAATGCTCTTTCTTTGCTGGAGAAGTTGTCTATCTTTGCTCAATCTAGCGCATCTTCCGGTTGAAGTACTGGAGGTCTCGCCTATACGTCAAAAACGAGTTCTCCTTGGCGGGGAAAGGAATATTTTGCTGTTTGCCTGAGTGCTTTTGCTTACGAAAGCATCACCGCCCTTGCTAAGTGGTGTTGGTGTAGACTTGTGTTATTGCTAATTTTCTGTTTATCAACACATCGAGCTCAAGAGTACGCGATCGGATTGTAATCATCAACAGCGCTTAAACTGCTCCGCTCTTTGCAAATTCAACAGCCCTCTTGAAAGCGTGGAACTGGCTAAGTAAAGGAAGCAACTCGATGAAGAACATGTATTTTGAAATAATTAACTTTTGAGAGCTGAGAATATAAGCTTCCAGTGGCCACAGATAGGCTTGTGCGTGCAGAATTTTGGTTCCTAATATCGAGAACGTCGCGCTAATCTTGACGAGCTGAGGAGGATTCTGTGCGGAGTGTTGTTGTGTTCTTTAATATTGAGGTTTTGGTGTTGGTTATCATTTTCAAGTAGCTAATGTTTTTGATGTTGTGGTTATCATTAGCTTGAGATGAAATTAATTTGAAACTCATTTTTAAATATAGTAAGCTTATACGCTTGTATTGAAGAGGCACTAGTTCAAGGATAATTTTGGCGTGAAAAACTGTAGCAGCTAGCTCTCATTTGTGAAGCTTATATACAGAACTTTGAAAATTCTGCTTGAACTCAAAAATGTCCTGCACTGGACTTTAGAGGGATTCCTCATTTCAAATTGTTATCTTATTACTCTTCAGTCAGATGGAGAAACTAAGTGGCCCTGCATATATTCCAAATCCTCTAACATCTCCAGCACTCATGGTATTAGCATCGACTGCTGAGGCTGCGCGCTCATCATCTTCATCACCAGGAGCATTGAATGACTATCACGCAGTCTACACGTCGCCATCAAATCGTTACATTGATGGGGAAGCAGTTCATAGGATGGTGTTGAATTCAACGCACTATCAGCACAGGTCATCGCATCTTGCGCTCTATCCTGGTACAGAACACTATGCCGAGCGGATGCCGCATGAGTTTGGCCCACATTTCCTTCAACTTCACCACCATCTAGGGGGAGGGCTTCTCCATAAAACAAGTGGCCCAACAGCGGTGTTTAATGGAACTGGAGCATTCCGCCGTGTGGTCCCTCCAGAGCATGCTTTTCCTTTCCATCATATACAACATCAGCGGAATTTGTTAGACCGAGAACATGTCGAGAGTTTGTACAAAAACCCTGAACTTGATAAAGAGGTGGTCGAAAGGAAAGAGAAGATCTCCCCACATAAACCGGAGAAGGACAGTGACGTGTGCCTGAAAAGAGATAAATCTAAGAGCCCAAGTCCTAAGAGAACGAGCCTGCTTGAAGATGGTGATGACAGCAATACTGAGGGTGTGAATATTAAAAAAGAGCAGAGTGAGGATACAGAATGTTGCAAAACCACTGGCAGTACTGATGCTGAAGCTGAAAGAAACTCACCTAGAGGTAACTTGAATTGTTATTGTTACAGCTGTGAAACCTTTATATCCTTAGAGAACCCAAGCCAATTTTCTTATGAAATTACTACTTGAGAAATATTGGAATATAAACAAAACCAAAGGTAACTGCTCGGTAGCTTTCATTTGAATGGTCACTTCAGGATTTTATCAACAGACTTGAATGTTAGAACCACCTTGTGCAGCACAGTAAACATCACCACAGGAAAGTAGCTTCCATCTGAATGGTTACACTTCAAGGCTTTGTCCACATGTTTTAAAAGCTAGCATGAAATTTTATCAAGGTTTGTCTTGAGGGGGAAAAGGATGTTGAATTTCTTAATGTTTACACTAAAAAATAATGTTTCACTTTCTTTTCCCAGAAAGTGAACCTGCTAAAAAATTATATTTTTACTACTTTTGTAGTTTAGTCCAGTGGGTGTGTTTTATATTGTAGCCTGCTCATTTAGCAGTCTTGCAAGCATCAAGTTGGGAATCTTGTTTGTGTTTGTCCTTTATTGACCAAAAGAGCTTCTCAGAAGTTTAATAATTTATTCACAAATTTGTTTAGCTCAACTTACAAGGGACTTGAACGCTTGAAATTAAAAGGCCAGTGAATGTGCTTTATTTGTTAATGTAATGTTAGTCGCACATTTACTGCCAAATACGGGGCTAGATAATAAAATAAAATTATATTAGAATTCCAGAATGGAGGATAAGGGCTTATAAATATTATATCTTTTGCCCTAGAGGATATAATAAGACTTTATAAAATACTGCATGTGCTGGTGGATTTAAATTTTAAATTGTGTTTGCTCATCATCATTTAAAAAAGGACTAAGATAGTAAATTAAAATGAAAATTAAGAGTTGCTTCCAAGAAACCTGCAAGAGTGAAATTATTCTTGTTTATATGCTAAGCACAACACAACACTCCGGTTTGCTAATCAATCCAAACTCTTTAAGAGTAATTTATCTTATACTAGTATTCTTCGTCGTTCATTTGTACATGGGAAATACTTTGAGTTATTAAAACATTTCACAAACTGAATTTATTTAGACCATATATTTTCAGAAAGTAACAGTTGTGATAGAGTAAAGGGTTGAGATATTTTACTGACAGAGTTTCCCCTGTAGCGGGTGATTACATTCACCTTTCAGTTTATTGTAAATATTGAGAGATGTTTGAAATAGATGATTTGTAATATACTCCAACAAGGTTCTGGAAGCAGATGTGAATTAACATAACAAAGCCACATGCTTGTTAATTGGTTTTGTTTCCATAGTGTTGGGAAGTTCCCTTCACTAAAACCTTGGAACTTCTGTAAACATTTTGAATTCTAATTTCCTTTTTGCTTTCAAGAGAGAATCAAGAAGATTACATTGGTTTTTTAAGCAGCAATAAACAGCAGGATTTTAGTTTTACACCTTTAGTGTTAGTTCATAAAGTGGTGTTGCTTTCTTAACAGATAACCATCATACTCCCTTTGTGTTTCATTTAAATTACACCTGTATGCTAAATAGTTATTCACACCGTCTGTTCCATTGTCTGCTATCTTTTCTTCTATTTTGTTAACAAGGGAGCTCATTTTCTTGTAGACCTGTTGTCCTTTTCTTGCAAGGGATTAGCTGATTAAAATGATCTCAAAGTGCTTTGTTTATAAGTTACTCACATAAGGTTTAAGAGTTACTTAAGTTGCACTGTGCTCTGTTTGCCAGGGTTTTTTACAGTGTTAAATAGAAGAAGCAAGTGCATGAATTTTCTAATCTTTGTCAATAATCTTTCACAGAAAATTATAAGCAACAAAGCCCAACAAAGATTTTTTAACAAGCCTGGCACAAATTTCATTTCTGCTTTGGGATTAAATTTCAGTAGAGTGCAGTGGAGACCTTCTAAATGCTAATTTGATAGAGATTTTAAATTTATTAAAATTAATCTGTTTTGGTCTGTAATTTCCATTGCTGTTCTAAAGCATAAAAACAGTTGTGTTTAACACAGTGTGTTGAGCCACACTCTCTTCACCTTTCATTTGTATTCGGTCCTGAACAATGTGAATATGTTTGCTATAATTATGTTAGCTAAAGTAATTATCACTCTAGCCAAATGGGTTTCTTATAAACCAAACTCCCACACATGAGCAGGTTTACTATAATTTTCCTTTTAACAAAAAATATCATGTCCATTCTGTTAAATTATTGACTTGAATGTTGCAAATGGTTTATAGTTTTAAGTTTGGTTTTAGACAAAAGAAAATTTTTGTGAGGAAAATATTTGTTTCCATAGTGCTGAACACGATATCATGGTGTTCTTTTGTAATTAGTTTGAAACAAAACACCAGAGAACAAAATGGTCTTGGCAGGACCTCTTCCATTGTTAGCGTTTTGTCGTAAAATACACTCCAGTACCCAGGTAACATAATGATGCTATATGTGCATTATAGAGTAGAATATTGACTGTAGTAAGAGGCGGATAGCTGGCAAAATTTACTGTCAGAAGATAGCATGGTGTAAATTTTTGTCAAAAAAGTGGCACCCGTTTAAAAACAAGAATGTCTTGACTGAAAGGTGTTAATATTTTAATGTTAACCACAACAGTGCTCCTCATGTTCATTAATGAATCCTTTGTTGTTTTGCTTGGAAAAAATAAGAGAGTTGTGAAATTTTTAAAGATACGCTTTGCAGAAGTGTTTGTTCTCTCACCTATGTGTTATAAAGGGTAAATTATGCTGAATTAAACCCAAACTTTTCAGAAGTATCACCGGGCAACCAGTCCACTCTCCTTAGAATGTGGGTCTATTTGAGCTTGACTTCAGCTTCTTTGAAAGGTGTTGGGTTTCTGGGTTCATTAGAATTGAACATATTATCTTAATGCTTTTATCTCTCTAAAATCCATTTTCATATCATATTTTGTTTGCGAGAAGGCCTTTTGTTAATTATCTGGGTTTTAGAAGTCGTCAAAAGGAAGTATACATGGAGTACAGTCTCACTAAGGGTGGTCCATTTTATATTTTGTCAGAGTAGGGTTGAGCAAATACCAAAAACTGCAAAGGTTTTGCAGAAGAAAGAAACGTCATGCACAGTGCAACAATATATGGAAGTCTTATGTAGTTTTTCAAACAAATGAAAATAACAGTACTGGACTCCAGTCTTCTCAAGTTGTTGCTATGGGATCTTAGTGTCAGTTATTTAACCCTTTAAGGCCTAACAGTGATCAGCATGAAATTCTCCTTATAATATCAATGCTTCTTCAATCCCTGAGGTCACGAGAATTAAGGATGTGATCACCCAGGGTGAATTTTCTGGATATTTTAATAACTTCTCCCCAGTTCTTTTATAAGAAAAGTATCGGGACAAGATAGGAGAATTTGTTTTTTGATATTAGGGGTTTAAGGGTTAAGGCCAGCAGTATACTGCAGGGGCTAACTCTAAAAGGACTAGCCTCCCATTTAGAGGCAGTAGCAATACTCCAGTTGCTTCATGCTACAGAACCAGGTTAAGCTCCAATTGTATAGGCCATCTGTGGCTTGTACTGAACTTTACCTAATGTACCTATATTGGTTTTCTTATTTGTGGCATGAAACCACAAGCTTGGCAAGACATAACTGCTAATATTATATGGAGATAGTTAAACCCTAGCTGAAATTAAGTGAAAATTGTATACAATAAACAACCACTGCATTTAAAGCTGAGATTGAATTTCTTGGTATACTTGAATACTCAAGTTTTCCTGTCTAAATATCTTTCATTTTGTGATGATCATTTAGGAAGACGGAGATCATCAACTCAAGCACCTGGCTGTCCCATTTGCGGCACTAGTATCAGGGCAGGGGAGATGGACAGTCACTTTGCATGGGAGATGGAACGATTTTGTGAAGAGAACAGGTCAGTTGAACCCTTCCATCCACAGGAGAGCGTAAGCTCAAAACAGGAAAGATTTAAAGGAAACCTCCACTCTTGAAATAAATTATCGATAAATTGTCAGAAATACAATCTAATTTCACATTTCATTGGAGCAATAGCTGGCTATTGGCTAAAAGTAATAGCTATGTGTAAGGCTTTAATATTATAATAATAATTTAAGAATAAAAATTTAAAAATAGCATTATTTTATTTTGTCTATTTAAACAGGAAGCTGCGACGGAGTCAACGAGAGGCTGCTTTGCAGGGACGGAAGGTAGTTTCTGAAGCAAGTTTTATTTATTTTACAAAAGACTTTAAAGGATTTTCTGTTAACATTGCAGTTTAGGGTAACTTGGTAGTTGTACACTGTATAATGGTTTAAAATGTCTTTCAACCAATTCAATTATTATTTTCTTTTGTTCCAGATTATGGAACAAAAAAGTTAATTTCAAACTGAGAGCAAATTTAGAAACCGCAAGATGTACAGTGTATATGTTGTAGGTTAAAATGAATCCCAGGTTTAAATGATTTCTACCCAGGTTGATTTGTATTTACCTTTGTTTAAGATGTAAATTACCCAACCTTAACAAAGAAAAATAAAAATCAGCCTAGGTTGAAATCATTTTAACCTACAACATATATTGATCACCTAAGGTAAAAAAAGTTGTTTAATGAAATCAATATTTTATTTCACACCATAAAAACTGTTGTACAATATACATGTATCTTATACTGCAACAATGGTGTTCAAATTAGTAACTAACAAAAATAATTTTGCAACCTTTTTCTTTTCTAGAATGGTGAAACATTTCAGAGAAAGGTTAAACAAGAAAGTAAAGCAGATGCAAGTCAACGGCTGGATGATACACCAGCTAGCACGAGACAACAGGCAAGTAAATAACAAATTAACCCTTTAAGCCCTAACAGTGATCAGCATCAAATTTCTCTTTGTAATATCAATGCTTATTCAACCCCTGAGGTCATGAGATTACAGATATGATCACCCTAGGTGAATTTTTTGATATTTTAACAACTTCTCCCCGGTACTTTTATAAGAAAATTATGGGGACAAGATAGGAGAATTTGTTATTTGATATTAGGCATGAAAAGGTTTAAAACTAACATGGAAGATTAGAAAGTGCACTCTAACAGTATTTCATGAATTGCATTGCTTACCAAAATTTTTTATAAAGGCATTATTGTTCTGACACTATAGATTGGATTCATTTGCTTATTTTTCTTGTCTTTTTTTATATCATCCACAGACATACTTGAGGGTCTGTGCGAACAGAATGGCCAGAAGCGGCCGCTCAACTGCCCTTAAACCAACAAGATCCAGAAGTTCTCAAAGTATGAACATTAAATTATGTAATACTTTCATTATAAAGGTTTGGATGTGGGACAAATTGGCTGGCTGTGAACATAACTTTGCCTGGCTTCTTTGAACATCTGAATGTAACCATTTGACTTCATTGCCTACTGTAATGAAGGTGTCATTATTTCTCAAGCGATATCATGAGACAAACAATAAACACTTTGTACCACACAAAAATGACATCATTTGAGGCCACACATACAGTATCTATATCACTTCAGTGTAAATCTTGCCAATGCAAACTATCAAAGGAAACACAAGACTATTCCAAGTGAACAAAAGTTTTTGGAAGGCTGCATAGCTGGTGGTTTTGTTGTGGTTTAGTGGCCTGCAGCAGAGTTACAAAAATGAGCAACAATGACAGGCTGCCCGTTTCCATCCTGCTGATCATTTTTGCAGCTTTGTCACGGGCCACCAAACCCCAATGAAACTGCCAGCTACATGTATGGCAACTCACTTACATTTGTATGGGGGTGACCAACTTACCTAAATAGGTAAAGCAGCAGAAAGTGCTGACAGTGTGAGTTAGCAAGTCATATTTTCAGTTATCTTGGCTATGAGATTAAAATTACTGTACATTGTGATGATCTGTGTACGGACTCCTCTCACCACAGTGTTATCATTCATTTGAAGGTTCTCCAGTGAACTCACCCCTTGCTGCAGAGGAAGGACCATCAGGTGTGAAGACAACACTTTGTCCAGTGTGTGAAGAGATGATTCATGGCAGTGGGGATGAACTGAATTCTCACGTGGAGGCCTGCTTGAGAAAGGTAGACTAAAAACACCCTCATTCAAAAAGCTCTCATGTCCAGAGATTGTGATTGATGAATCAAAGTGGTAGCTAAGCTGCTGGTGTAGAATTCACAAAAAACATTTACTAGTTTTACTGCTCCTTCACCATAATCTAAGTGTTGCAGTTCCTCAGTGTTATTGTTCAATTTTGAAGCTTACGTCAAAAGAAAAGTAAGCACCCTACATGTATCTCTAGTAAGCCCCCTTCCCTGTGCTCTCAAACCTAAAGCATTTCAGGTGTTAAATCTAATAATAATTAGAGTAAGTTTAGTAATTATTGTGTTTATGTCTGGCTCAGACCAAGAATAATATCCTTGTATTCATGAGTGGTGCCCAATTATGGGAGGTGTCTTTGAGAAGAGGAGACTCAACTAAAGTTAAATTTTTATTCTGTAGAAAGGAGGCGCTGGAGTTGATGACAATGACGATGTGAATGGCCAGGAAGTATTTGAAGAATATGAATGGGCAGGACAGACAAGGATACGAGCGACATCTCTATTGGAGGGAGGATTCAGAGGTATTATAATAGTATTCAGTTCTGTTTAATATCCGAGTATTGGTGCAGATTGACTATGTGCCATTTGTGGTTTATTCTCATTCCACTGAAGATGAAGTCCTTGAAAGATGATTTTGGTTGTTACGGACTACATCATAAATTATTTTCCTTAGGCCGAATACACACAGTGTTTGGAACACAACATAAGATTGTAGATTAATGCTTTTTTGTTTTGTTTTCTTCTATTCAGCCTCAGGTTTCCAGACAGGTATTAAACGCAAAAGAGAAGATGAAGATGATGGGGACCTTAACATTGATGGCGATGATTCTGAAGAGTATGGGAAACCTCAGTATCCTTTAGAACTTTTTTTCTAGTGCAAACCAAAATGTACTCTCAACTTTTACTCTGTTCCAGTAGTAGGTACGTGTATAGCCCCTTACAATAGCTTATGTTTTAGTTGTAGCTTATTGAGAATTCTATTCTAGGCAGATCATACCAAAACCATTGTAGTGGCAAAATAGCATTGACATTGATCATTGTTGATCAATGTCAGTGATATTTTGCCATTACAGTAAATGTTGATTATGAAATGAGGGGCCTGTTGCACTGCTGAACAGCAGGTTCCTGGCAGAAAGGGCCTGATGTTAGCAACAAGCAATGCTTGAAAATAACATGCATATCCAAAGTTCCTTGAAGTTGTGCTTGCTTTTTTATAGCCAACAGAGCCTGTAGAGAACAGAAATTCTTGTTTTATTTGTCCTTAATATGTGATCTTTGTAAACTAAGATACACAGAATCTGATGTGATTCCCTGCAGCACTGATGAACCTGATGAAGATAATGTGAGACAAGCACTGAGGGGAGCTGTGATTAGGTCAGTGCGTTAATCCTTTAAGCCCAGAGATCAGCATCAAATTTCTCCTTGTAATATCCATGCTTATTCAACCCCTGAGGTCATGAGAATTAAGGATAGGATCACCCAAGGTGAATTTTCTTGATATTTTTATAATTTCTTCCAAGTGCTTTTATAATAAAAGTATGGGGACAAGATAGGAGATATATCTTTGATATTCTGAAGCAGATCAAACTGCCTCTGATCTAGCAGGAATGGAGGGATATCAGTTTCCACATTTTTCTAATGCAACATGTTTTTGAGACAAAACCAGGTTGACATAGTTAAGGCAGCTTGGCAAATAATGTGCAAAATCTAATTGCCAGACTGCATTGGCTGCAGTGCTGGGTCAGGGCATGATGAAATCCTTGAATAAGCGTACATTAAAGTGAGTTCATGTTGTTACTTGTGCTCTGTTATTACAAATCGTCCACTCATCTGGGTCAATTTTTTTCACAGTGGTGAAAATTCTCCAGCAGACAAGAAAAGTCCCGCAAGAGGGCAGTGCACAGATGATGATGAAGAGGATGATTCCACAGAAACAAAGGCCAACAAACAAAATGGAGAACATGAGGATGGGTGAGTTGGTAGATATTCTTAAACACTTTTAACTCCTACAGTGGCTTGTGATAAAGGTCAAAATTGCATTCCTGAAAAATATATTCTTGGAAGAAATAGCTGTTGTCATTCAGTAAATATTTTGATATGTAATATTGTGTAGAATAGGGTGTTAGAAGCCCCTTTTGTGAGATTACAAAGAAGACAACTTGTTAGTGACTGAGTGTTAGTGGTGAGGAGTGTTAGTACCTTAAGCCTAGTCACAGTAAATGCTCTTCAAGTATACCAGCAAACAGATTTTCACTCAGTAGAAATGAATCACTGCACGTTTTGACACTGTAAAATGCAAACGCTTTGTCATGGAAGACTTGAAAAGGTCATGGAAAGTCATGGATTTTAAAAGCTCAAAAGAGTTTGAACCCTGTCTCGGTAACCAGGGTTTAGTGTATTGTGTAAGGCGAGGTGTAAGCACCTTTTGTGAGGTTACAAGAAGAACAACTTGTTAGCTGACAATAACTATCAATATGAAACAAATGGTTGGTTTATGAACAGAGTCGATATGGTAATTTGGCTACTTGCCCCCGGTTGTTGAAAGAGCGGATAACGCTATCCAGTGGATAAATTGCTATGCGGTGGATAAAATGTTCTCCAAGCAATACATTTTATCTGCTGGATAGCAATTTATCCTCTGGATAAGTTGTATGCCCTTTGAACAACTGGAACCGGAACTTACAAACTCTGTTGATGAAATCAATCCCCCACCGACATAGCACCGCAGTTTTTTTAGAAACTAACCTCCTTACAAGTATGAAGGTTAACTTGCATGACAGTTACATAATTTACTTTAATAGCTATTTTGTTGGCTTTCAGGGCAAGCAACCCAGATCTTGTTATAAACTCTCTGAAGGCTCGAATAAGAGAACTGGTGAGTGATATTTTTCACGTTTCAGGATACAGGTTTATTTTATTTCCATGTTTCAGAAACAATAACATTGCAGTAATATAAAAATTAACAAGAAACAAATGTCGAGGCTTGTGAACGAAGACCCAGTAGGTTATAAAATTTCACTCACCTAATATAGGAACTAAAAATTAATGTTTACTTATAATCTACTTGGTGGACATAACTTGATGGAAAGTAAAATAAAGTTAGTAAATAGATGGAAGAGGAAAAATAAAAATAAAATTCAGGAGTCGAACAGATGTATAGGATCTAAGGAGGAAGTTGTTTTCAGACTTCAGATGTAAGCAAATTGGCTTTAAGTTTCTTTCTTACACTCTTGGGAGATACAGCATTCTTGTTATGTTACTAACGGTATTTTATTTTCTTTTTCCAGGGGAAAAAGAAATGTGAAAAAATCAAGTGTTTAATATGTATGGTACGTAATAAATAAATTGGTTTCGTCACTTTTAAAAATGCCATCTCAATTTCTCTTTAAGTGAAATAAACTACAGAGTTGACTTAGTTTCTTCATGAATGTTCTCATTTCAGGAAGCCTACAAAAATCCCCTGACGTCAATTTCTTGTTGGCATGTTCATTGTGAAGAATGTTGGCTCAGAACACTGGTAAGTCTCTTAAACATTTTTGCTCTTTATCATCCACAACTCTGTCTTTTTAAAAGCTGCTGCATAGCTGTGTAGCTGTGTAGATTACTTCCTCATCCAGTGTGAGTTACTGGACAAAGCTTATTAATGATATTGTTATTTATTTTGCTAGGGGGCCAAAAAGTTATGCCCACAGTGCAACATGATTACCTCGCCATCAGATCTTAGGAGAATATACTTGTGATCAGCTAGTGGCGCTTTGAAATCAGTGAAATGCTGCAGAAAGCATCAGCACGTGACCAGCACGTGATGGCACAGAGCTCAGTTTCAAGTTTTGACGGAGTACGTGGTGCCTGCCCTAGCTGCGTCAGTCTGGTGACGAAGAAGGAAACTGCAAATACATGATTGCACCATACATGAGGTGTAGACTGAAGAAAAACTAAACAGCCATTTTGGCAACTTAGAATACAGCGGCGTTGTTGTGACCTGGAATCTATGCTCCAAACTTGAAACACGTAGATTTATAATTATCTTGTTACATTTATTGCATTACCAATTGTCACAGACTATAAGTCATAATAATTTATATTTATACAATATTCCTTAAATTAGTGACTCAGTACTCAAGAAGGCCATGTCCTAATTTTTCTCACCTGACGAGAGAGCATAGAAAAGAAAACTATAAAAAAAAAAACGAAGAACCTAACAAGTATGAATACGTGTTTTTTTGTTTTTGTTTTTGCAAAGTGACAACTCAGTAGGACAGAAGTGAGTTTGTCGAAGTTTATTTCCAATATTTTTCACGTAATTGCTTCTTTCAGCGTGTTCTTTATTGTACGCGATAACAAGTTTAGCTAATATTCATGTTTTAACCTTTTCACTCTGAAAACACAAACCTCGGATCACGAAAATTTTCGATTTGTCAGCATATGACTGGTCATCTTAGAATTCTTTCAAAATGTTGAGGGCAAAAGTAATGTTTAATATTGAATAACTAAGATTGCAATGAAGATTTATTTAAGAAAGTGCATGTGAATGATATTTAAACCTGAGTTTTGAAATTCTAAATTCTTTAAGTTTTTGAAATTAACAGTTTTGTAAAATTTATGTTAACACGGACGGCGATGCTGTCCGAAAAAGTCAAGTCCAAAAGAAGATTTTTATTGCTTTCTTCTATAGAATGCAGAAGCCATTTTGTTAAATACTAAACTGTTAAATAAACAAATGTGTTCTTATCGCTTAGTGTTGCAAGCTTACTGTTGATATCGGTGTTAATAACGTAATCTAAACGTCTAAACCGGCTGTAGAGTGTGGTCAATTTTGTTGCTTTACGCTCTGCAGCCGGTTTTCAGAAGCCGTAACCTTGGTGATGATCTTAAACTGCAGGAGCCTAAGCCACCCGTGATCAATCAACAGTGCGTTGTGTATATTTTTATATGTCATCTGTGTGATGCAGATTACGTCGGCTACACCAGCCGTCATCTACATACAGAGGCATACCCTTAACAATGTCGACAATCCGTCGAAGGAGCAATCGTTTTAGGGAAAACGAGAATAAAAGGAGTCCATTAGCGGTACCTCCAAGACTTCAGGTCATCCTTCAGTCGTTATATCAGTTTTAGCACGTGCGCATGCTCAAACCTCAAAACGTACCACATGGAAGACACAATGAATACATTGTCATATATATATGTGTCTGAATCTCAGTTTAAGGCAGTAAGGTGGAACTGAGGAGCTTTTCGAAAGGGATCTGTCTCATATGGTCTAAGGGCGGACTTTTCGCTCCCTCACTGTCTTGTCGGGGACAAGGTATCGGAAAGTAGCGTGGAACCATCTCCGGCTGGCGTAAGCGAACCGCGGGCCGAAATCTCGTGGTGCATCGTCATGGTACAACGCTCCGGCAAAGCGTCCAGAGGTACCGCTGTCGGCTGTTTTTTTTTTTTTTTTAGCCATTTTGTCTTAAACATGCCATGCGTAAGACAGTGACTACATTTTAGTAACAGGATGATCACACTGATATTAAGGGAAAGAAGCGTTTCATTTATGTCCCTTGTCCTGTCCTTGTCAAATTGTCGACGGGTATTGTGTACAATTCATAGCCTTTAAGCCAATTCTGCACATTAAACACGTTCCCTTGAAAATATAACATCGATAAATACATTTACGTGCAGGGTGTCCAAGATCAAGGGCCTGTTTCACAGGGTCGAAATTCCTCCGCGAAGCAGGAGAGATTTTTGGAAAAATGTCAGGGAAACATGAAATAAATAAAAATACTTGATTTTTCTTAGGCTGGGGTTGCGCCTCGCATTGGTTTCATATCCCGTTCGCGCTAACCCTTTTGGTCTTAATTTTCATATTTGTTTCTCTCAGCCGGACGTTAAAACTCAGGAAATTCGAAATCTTTTCCGTGAATGTCACCGAAAAGTTGGGAGGATATTCCAAATTTCCGGAAGAGGGTATTTTTATTGGACAAAAATGCCTGGAGAGGCCCATGTGTATTTTACGGCCTTATCGAGTGGAAGGAAAGTGCTGGTAAAGTTCTGTATAAAATAGTTTCACATACAACAGTGGAGCTGCCGTTATTTCCTAGCGCGCTACTTGCGTTCAAATTTCATTGGTAAAGACGGTGTTTGAGCGAAAAGTCAAATACGATTTCTTGCGAACCTGACAGGGGTCCTGACAGGCAGGAAAAACAAACGAGACATTTTTTTTACCCAGCTAGAATCAGTGTTTTAATAAAAAAAAAAATCTCAGCAAACTAGATATTAAAAAACGTCCTAATGTATTCAGTTCCCAGCCAGCTCTACTCCAACCTGCAGAGCGGGTTTTTAGTCGAGCGGCCGCATCAGATACTCCTGGCAACGCACGCTCTACGCAGGCTGGTCCACGGGTTCTCCGAAAGTCAAAGTAATAAAGTTATTAGGAAAAAAAGGAAAATTGCATGATCTTTTGACTGACAAAATGATCTTTCCTGTAAAACGGAGCGATTATTTTCAAAAGCCAAAGAAATAAAATGATTATTTGGAAGGAAAAATTACATGTTCATACTATCACGTGTTCTTTTTTTAAATCTGTGCGTAATCCAAGGAATTGTTCTTTGAAAAATAATTTCTTTATTACATCTCGAATCTAGCATCTATATATATATATATATAGCATCTAGATTTGCCTCTTTAGGGTAGAAAGAATAATCTACGGATTGCAAATGAAACACACTGTAAAATCTTTCTGCCGCTAGCCTGTGCATGTGCTAAGCGTGCATAAGCGTGGTTGTCCTGTGCACGTATCCCGAACCCGAGGGCATACCCGAAACACTTTGTAACATTCCTGTGTTGCTCAAGGTGTCTACAAGTATGAGCGACTGTCTGAGAGGGGTGACGGTGTGGTTTCTTGATTCATGTGTCTGTTTTACTATACGGAAAGCTCTTACTGGATATTTTGTCAAAAGCTAAAGCATAGAGTGTAGATCTGGGAAGCTACAGGTGGGTAAAAATACACGCCGAGTGTTTGTAAACAAAAATCATTTGTAGATTCTAAGCATGCGAATGCATTTCAGCTAATTTGAGTTTAGCGTTCACTTAGCAATATTTTAGGCTTTATTTCTTCCTCTGTTTTCTTCGCATGTCTCTTCAACTTATTGCGTTGGTTGTTTCGATAAAACTCTTTCGAAGAATTAAGCTTAAATTGCCTTGCTCGAGTGCGAATTGAAGAAAGTGTATTGATCTCAACGTAAACACAACGTGCAACCATTTAGCCATATATAAAGCTAAGTTGAAGTGTTTACGTTGTTTTGGTGATGAAAATTAAATCTAACTGGGCGAAGTGACGTCTTTCCTTTCTCTCTTCCGATCTGTTCGTGACTCATACCAAGCTTAAACATGTTCTCATTGTGTTTGGGGATTAGTTCTGCCATTAACAAAAAACTCGAGGGGCACGTATTGCCAGTCAAACAACAAGACTTGCGAGATTAATGGGAATTGAATACAAATATATTCACCTAAAGTCTAGGTGATGTTGGTATGGCAGATAACCAAGACATGTTTCGCCTCAATTTTTCACCGACCTACAGAATGTAAGTGTTTTTTCATTCGTCTTGTCTTTCAAAGAACAAATTCCCTATTTATGAAGGGCAATATTTTTAAGGCGGCCATGTTTTTTCTGAAACTGCTCGCTAATTTTTTTCAACAAACGATCAGAAAGTCAAGATGTAAAAACAGTGGGAGATCGTTCTCTTTAAAGCTAAGGAAACAGAGAATTATGGACAAACTTGTTAAATCATAAAGTGTTCGTACAGTGGGCAAGTTACATAAATTATGATCCTCCACTGATCTGTGTACATAATTTGTGGCATGTTAGTATGAGTGAACTAGGAGTAAGCGTATTAAATTAAGAACTACAGAAATACTCAATACCCAGGGTGGCAGTCACTTTAGGGAAATACTCTGCATGTCACTCTTGAGAGGTCTCAAGTATATATGTATTGTATTGATTAAGATGAAGTTTGGGATCTTAGACAAGAAATTGCTCAAGAGAAGATGTCCATTTTCATCACACAGGGATGTTCCGTTTCATGTTTCATTGTGTGATCCCAAAAAATATCTATGCCCATATAGAATATCATTGGAAATTCCAAAGTACAGTGTATGGGGTTCTCAAACGCAAACAATTTAAGCATAATATAAAGCAAGATTGGAATTTCCAGAGGGGTGGTCAGGGTAGGGTTGATTTCTGCCACTCCCTCTGGTCTGGTTTTCCCAAACAGCAGCTGGTAATGAAGCTTATGATGAGGGTCCAAACCATAAACCTTCTGTGGGAAGGGTCGGGGGAGGGGGAGGGGGTACTCCTCAGAATTTTTGTTCGAAGGTGTGCAGCTCAGTTCTCCCAACCCTGACCCTATTTCAACCCTGGGGCCTGTTTCCCGAAAGTCCTGGGTCTGATAAGTATATTTTTAAACATTTTTTTCACCGATTACACAATGATTACAGACATGGTACTTGGGCAATGATAAGATTTTAAAATTTAGTATTCAAAGCTAACAAAAATTGACTTCTGTTAAGGAACATTGATCACCAAAGACACTTATCTGGCCCAGTAAGTTATCGGGACTTTCGAAAAATGGGCCCCTGGTGTCTGGAATCCATACCCATTTTCAGACCAAACTGGTTAAAATCTGTACCCTATTTCAGATCAAAAGGTTCAAAAACCATACCCTTTGGGGCCGCACATACCTTTATAGTTTATACAGTCAAGTCTCACCTTGTGGACACCTCGCTATTATGGACACCCCGATAATACGGACAGCAGTTAAATCCCCAGCAAAAATAAATTACAGGTGTTTGACTGAAATAAATTACTGCTATTACGGTGCAATGAACTCAACCAGGGCCACCGAAAAAACGGACACTTTGAAATTTAAAGAAATGTTCTCATTTTTGATTGGTTTATATTAACTACCAAAGCCAGACTCCTTTGTTGTAAACGTGCCCTGTGATTGGCTGATCAATGTTGGGTGGTCTCGGTTGAGTTCGTTGCACTGTAAGGACTCTCGCTATTAAGGACACCACAGATTTATTTTTTATATTTGACAATACCACATAGAGAACTTACTACGATGGATAACAATGGCGAAAACGCGCACTTTTAGACAAGTCTAAAAATACGCCATACGTGTTTTTGCTGTTTCAAGAATGTGTCCTCGTAGTTAGCTTAATTCTGACCTGCACTGTAACTTGCAGTCCTGAGGATGTCCACGATAAATGAAGTTGAAGCTATATATAGGGGAGTACCTCCTGGGTAGGGAAGGCTATGGCCGTTTCATGGGACAACATATTTCTTAATCGTGACGTTGGATACAAGCTCCCGGCGATCTACCGGGACGTTTTGTCACATGATATTTTATCACCTTAATCATGTGACAAAATGTCGTACACCACTTGACAAAGATTCCGAGACGGAATCAAAAGCTGGTATCTTGCAATATCAATTTTCGATCCTGAAAACGAAACTTTTTTGCTTGAAATATTTCTTAAACTCCTACCCCCCAGCACTGGAGACTGAGTTTCCCTAAGTAGGCTGTCAATCTCAGTTTTTTATCATTAGCGCATGGTTAAAAGCCCTCATTATGTACATTAATGGTTAGTGAAAGATCAGAGATTGTTTACCTGTCAAACTTCCATTCTTTATTATAAGTGTTAATTTGCCTATTGTTTAAGTGTGTATTAATTGTCTATCCATGACAGCTTGAAACCCAAGTGATGGAATAACTATAACAAAGAAATATTACTGCTGAAAGATGTACATGTTCGTGGCAAACTAAAATAGAACAACCTGGATCGTGGTTTCTTGACTCCAGTAATATTGTACATTGACTGCAAACTGCTAATCAGAGACAATGGTGGACTACCAGATACCAACCAAATTCTACGCACCATTTTCTGCAAATTCATTGCATTTAAGAGATGACTTTGTTGCATTAAATGCTAGTGGTGATGAGTCAGTTTTTCCAGCCAGCACATTATCACCTCGCAGTGATTATGACTCCTCATCGGACATGACGTCTTTAATGCTGACTGCACGATCTGCCAGCCCAACAAATCTTTTTGAAGAAGATGGCTTTAGTTTGTCTGCTAGTCGCACAGGTGCAAAGGTGTCTGATAACCATGTGAAGTCGACAAATGATAGGACTTACCCAAATCTTCCTTTAACCGATAAGACAAGTCTAAAAATGCCTGAAACAGTAACTCCCCAGCTGACAAATTACTTTTCGGAGCAGCATAACAGCATGTTTATGCCAATAACTGCTGAGAGTGTCTGTGGTGGTGCACAGAGATCCAGGACTCCCAGTCCAGGAATTAGTAAGATGCTTCTCAGCTTGTCTGATCATGTGCTGGAACGTCCTTGTACACCAAATGCATCAACACTGTACAAGAACACCAAAACACACTGCAACCCTTCAGAACTTGGACAGCAAACTTATGATGAATGTATGGTGAGTTTTGTTTCAAGATTACAAGTGGCCCACTAGGCTGATACTGATTTACATAGAGTATTACCACCCTCCCCTCCCTCCCCACATGGCATGATAGTCCATCTCAAGGATAGCCCTTCTCTCCTTCCCAGTAGTAAAGTTCATTACACCCTAACTCTACAGAAACTTGGTTAAGTTCTGGCTGTGACAGGCCCACCTGGATAGAAGTCCAACTTTGCCTTTAAGTTAGGCAGATTATCTTTCTTTCTTTTTTTTTCTCTCTGTACAGTTTTTCACCAAATGGGCCAACACATTTCTTCAGAATAGTCAAGATCAGTTTTTAATCACAGACCTGGTAAGAGATTTGGGCGATGGTCTTACCTTGTTGAGCTTGCTGGAGATGTTAGGTGAGTCACCAGAATATTAAAAACTAGAAGTAACTTTTTTCCTTGAGTTAAAACCTTTATACTTTGATGAGCTGGTGGTGGTGAAGGCTAGGGGGAGGGGGGGGGGGGGGTGGGGGAAGTATTTAGGCTGGTACATACAGTGTATAATAACATAGGCTGCAAGCAAGCTCTCCAGTCTGGGGTCTCAAGCGAGGGCATGAGCGGCGATCAAATGTCTTGCATGAGACCCAATTGGAGAGCTTGCTTGCAGGCTATAATAACATGGGCCATGCTTTCTACTTCTGTTTGTTCATCACTTGGCCAAAGTTGGGGCTGGACAAATAGATAAAATGCCCCATGTCTCTCCCCAACCCCCTCTTATGTTTAACATTGATAAGTGCACAAATCTTGTTTGTGCTGTTTACAATGTCATGTTTATGTTTTCTGTACCCACAGTTGGAGATTATCCACCTCAAGTTCACATCAAACCCGCATTGGATGTGCAAAAGATGGAGAATGTGCAGACCTGCCTGGATTTTTTGGAGTATTATGATGTTTCAATTAATGGCATTGCTGCTGAAGGTGAGAAAGGGAAAAAAAGGGTCTAAAATTCACCATGTATTGTAAAACACCCTACAATTACAGTTGGTAAAATTATGGACAGACTAAAAGTGCAACAGTACTGCTCAGTAACTTTTATTTTTGAAAGGTCACACACACTGTAGGATTTCATCCACAGACTCAAAAGTCAGAACCACCTTGTATAGTACAATATACAGCACCGCAAGAAAAGGTCGAGTGTTCAACACTAGTTTCCCACACGGCCGTTATTTTGGTGGTTATACAATGTATTGTGTTATGACTTAATGAATGGCTGCATAGCACACTAAGATTTCATCCATAGACAGAAAAGTTTGAGCTAATAGTTATTGTAGGGAAAACACCACAAGTCGCTAGTGCACACAAAAAAAAATGTCCAGATTTCAAATCTCCAGAAGTTGGTATCTCTGATGTTAGATGATGCGGTTAAATTTTTCTGACATTAATATCAGATTCTTTTCTTATTTCAGATATTGTCAAAGGAAATCTTAAGGTTGTGTTAGCCTTATGCCACTGTCTCTACAGACATTTTGGCTCTAGTGCAGGTACTTACAGTTCACAATTTTTTACCGACTTAAGCCGGTTCGTGCTTTCTTCTTCTATTTTTTTTTTTTTTCACTGTAACCTACATTCATTTTCTGTCATCCCTTAATTCGTCTCTTACTTTAGCGGAGAAACCTGGACCTTATCATCTCTTAGAAAAAGAGGACTTGGTACTTTTTGGCTGGGTATCAAAGGTTACAGGAAAACATGTCACTGATTTTCAGAGGTAATGTTTCCTTTTGCTTCTTCTACGACTTACTGTACTTAAGTAAACGAATTTTTCCGATAGTTAGCCGAAGATTCCCGTAGCTTATCCGGAAATTTGCGAAGATTACCGAACATCTTCATCCTCGTTGGATCTTCGGTAAAACCCGCTTTACCTCAGTTTCCGTAAGTTGAAGTGTCTCTTGAAGAGCATTACTGCTAACCGTGAATTTCTGTCTTGTGCTGTTTCTGATATTAAACACTCTCTCTCCTTTTATTTTTAGTTTTCAAGATGGTACGATATTATGTTTGTTACTCAACAATATTCTTGAGGAAGCTGTTCCCAACTTGGTAAGGACTGGGCATGACAATTTCGAATTCATTGTTAAAACGGTATTCTACAAATTTGTTCTGTTTCGATCCCGATATATCTTAACCTCACCAATGTGCTTTGCAGGTCTTAGAATTTGGCTCATCAGCTGAAAAGCTTAGTCTTGCATTGAAAGTGTCATCTGAAAATCTTGGTATTGTCACTGGCTTACGGACTGATGATATCATCAATCAAAGAAGCCAAGAAAAGTTTATCGAATATTTAAAATCATTGCACTTGGTTCACTCCAGCAAGGTGAAGGAAGGAGGACCCCTTGATGCTTTAGAACAGAGCACCTTTAGAAGGGATATAAAGAGACGTCAACTTAGAGAACAAAGGCTAAAAGACCAGCATGGCTCCCAATTGACTTATCTTGGAGAGTCAAGTCAAAATAAATCCCGTATTGCAAAGGAGAGATTTCAGCTTTCTCTAGCACGACCTTCAATGGTCATGTCAGATGCTGATAGTTTGGAAAACACAAGACACGAGCTTGGTGAATTCACACCAGTCTCTCCAGTGACAAAGGTTATGGTGCAGAATGAGACTTTAAGTAACACACAACGGCAGCTTAATGGATTAGAGAAAGAACTACGACTGCTTCAACTTGAACGCGGTGTTGAAAATCATGGTTGTAAGCGTCTTTCGCAGTTTTCCGCGCAGGATAATTCGTTGCTCGGCTTAAGAGTATCAAATGGCGTGCGAAAACCGACAAATTTAAGGCAAGAGCTTAGACAGGTACATCGTAACGGCAGTCTAATTAGCGGGATACTGGGACCGAGAGAAACCCAGGAACCTGTTAGAAGCAGCGATCTGGTTGAAACGTCAGCATACGGGAACTTTCACGGTGACCATGATGGGAAACTTCCGTTTGTCGGGTGCTACCTCAGTGAACCACCTGGCGGTTTTAATGATTCAAGAAAGCATGATTTGGAGCGTGACTCTCTTAAAGAGAGTGTTGTCTTTAAAGAATATCAAATCGAACCCTCAGTTCTTAATAAAAGCAGGACGTTTACACCACATAAGTCATCTGAAACTCTGGTTATTCCAGAAGTAGCTGCTGTCGAAACTCCGTTTCTTGGAGAAACTAGGACATCTACGCCACACAACGCGATATCTCAATCTAGGGTGAATTCAAATTCACATGCTGCGGATGATCATAGATTAATTCCTAAGTCGTCTGTAGAAACAAAAGGTATAAGTAGACTATTTGACGTCGACTTCTGTGATTTAGATGCGAGAATGAGGCACGATCAAGAAAATAGAGCAGTAAAGAAAATGATCCAAGCTGGTAATAGATACAAACTTGATAGCAGAGACGCTGAGTTGTCGACTAGCCGTGGTACAGTGATTGTGAATGACGAAATAGGAAAATTGTTGAAAGCTTCCACCCCAAGGCAACGGTTGGGCACGGTTAAGAGGACGCTAAGGAATGGGCTGCGCGCTGAGGGTGGTGATACAGTGAATCTAAAAGGTGGGATGGACAAAGCGTTGAGTTTCTCTACTGATCAAGATAAAAGAGAACCATTTGGTAAACTTGACGGTCGGCCAAGAGATAAGGTAGACACTGTACTGCCCGCTTACATGAGTCAAACTAACGTGAATGGTGAAAGGGCAAAGCGTTTGATAAGTTCCCCTTCAAGCAAATCTGAGTATAAACTAAACAAGGGAATAAGGGAGACACTCCCAGAGACATCTTTAAGGGACTCAAGTGAACCAGCGAGACATCTAAAGAGGACTTTTTCAAAAGAAAAGCGTCACAGGGAACAAGTGCTAGCCAGGAAATCTGCTAGGAATACACATCCAGCTACAGCAAAGACACACGTGCATGCTTTGACAGCTTTAATAAGGATGAGTGCCAAGAATGCGAATGCCTCGTGTAGCGAGGAAGACTAATGACTTCACTGATTTGTCCGCGCTTGACTCAGCGCAGATTTGATAAACTCAGATTTCTAAAACCATCCATTGATATAGTGGAAAGTGACAAACGCAGCACCGCAAGAAATTCTGCTCGTTAGCTTTTATTTGAATGGTTAGCTAGCTCTACTATCTCTGAGAAAAAATGAGAGACTACTCACCAGCGATGGACAGCTGCATAAGAATCATCGACATTCTTAGTGTTTAAAACTAAAATCCCATCTTGGCTCTTGGTAAAGCGCAGTACATTATTAATATTGTTTTCAGCCAAAAAAATTAATAAATTTACTTTTAAAACCGTACCTAGTCTTTAGGGGCTTCATGAACGCAACCAAACTCTTTGCCATGTTTTAACGTATACACCCTCGACCACCGTTCTGTGTGGGCCTCAGTTGTTAGCACGCAGAAGTGTCGGAAGCGCGTAAGTCGTGAAAATTCTTATAACTCGTTGAACGGCGAAAGTGAACATCGATAAAACTATAATAAAAAACTAAATATGCTTTTTGTTGAGATGGCAGTGGTGCAGTCAGATAAACAATTGTACCAAGAGAAAGATTTTTTTTCTGTGTTACAGTAAATAGCGGGATAAAGCGCCCGCAGTGGCTGATGGTTGAGTGTCGCCCCACCCCCCTAAGGTACGCGTTTATCACCGTAAATTTTTAGAATCCAGCATTTTTGCAATGACAATGTTATATGTAAGGTTTTGCACATAAAACTGTCATAGCCAAGAAACATATTATTTACTTTTCTAATTACAAAGAACTCCATGATTGTATTTATTTTTTTGTAGTCGTTGCCTTCTGTTTTAATTTAATATTTTTTGTAATTTTATTAATTAGGTCCCGGTTGTTCAAAGAGCAGATAACTCAATCCAGTGGATAAATCACTATCCAGCGGGTAAAATGTACTCCAACCAATAAATTTATCCACTGGATAGCGACGTATCCGCTGGATAAAGTTTTCCGCTCTTTGAACAACTGGGGCCAGTTTTCTAAAATATAGATGTTATTGATTTTTAGACAGGAGACATATAAACCAGAGCATTAGCCTTGTACTGGCTGAATTAGGGAGGTCAACTCATTTCATGGGCTTTGTCCCGAGTACAAATTACTCCTAAGCTTATAGGCACAAATGAAACAGTAATAATGTGGCGAAAATTTTCTCGAGTCTGTTTTAAAGAAACAAAAAGAGTAAGAATTTTACGAAACTGCAGTAGGCAAAAGTAAGTTACTGCTGTCAAAACTTTCCGTGTTTTCGATCGCCGAGGACTGAATTTTATTTTCTTATATTTATGTGACTGATATTTTAAACAGAACAGTTTGTTTTCGTTGTCGTTTTAAGCAAAATCATTAGTTTGTCTCATCTAAAATTCCTGTTTTCAACGGGTTTTTAATATCGTATTCCCCGAAAAAAAAAAAAGAGGTCGAAAAAGCACCGCGCTTATGTAAGTACCGCATAAGAACCGCGAAGGTTTTTCGGGTAAACTGACGATAAAGGTGAAATTAATCCCCGGCAGCATTTGATTTAAGAATTATAATGAAACAGCTTCGATATATTTCCGATAGTGATCTCTCAACCCAGTACAGTTTCGTGAAGTTATTTGTTTGTTTGTCAAATTCAGTTTTTTTCAGTTCATTTTACATACTAGCGTCTTCCATTTCTCTGGCCATCCTTTGCCATTTTCTCTTCCCAAGATCAGTTTGTTCCTTACCACCGATCCTAAGCCCCAATATCAAATGGTAAACTCTCTTCACTGGTCTCTATATATTTTAATGATGGTAGTTAAGAGAATTTCTCTAAACAAGACACTTCATCGTAGATGATCATTTGCTATATTCTCATAACCTGCATATTAGACAAATGAGTTAAATTCTAAGGAGAATTTAGATGCTGTCAGTATTAGGGCTTAGTGTTAAGTTGAACGCTTTTTTCACCATGGAAGTGACTTTATTTTGAAAGAGTTGTCAAGGAAGTTATTAAATTAATTAACGGCTTTTAGCCTACACGTTTTAATGATCCGTTTTAAAGGAAGTTCTTCATTGGGCGTAAGTATTTTTCTACCGATCTCGATGTTTGTTTTTTTTTTTTTTTTTTTCTTTTAAGGTGCTATGTTGACATTTTCCATTTTCACCTTTAGTCTTGCTAACGTTAACCTTGTGGTCGTAATCATTAATGCCGACGTAATTTAGGAGATTTCATGGAAAATTACTCATTTTAAAAATTAAATTCGCACTGTACCATGCTACAATCATTCGCAGTTTGTGCTAAGTTAATATACAGTGAACTCAAATCCGCAACTAATCCTTAATCAATTTGCACTCGCCTAGTCCATAACCATTATTAAACAAATCAGTTATTTGGTGAATTTTGACTCGCCAACAAATATTACGAAAGCATTGCTTTTAGCGTAGTTTAATCCCTTCATTAAATTATTCGTTTACTTTCTTTCGTGCCGACCATGAAACGCTCGGAAAATGTTCAGTTGTTATCATTTATGACTTAGATATCTCATCTTCGCATTTTACCTCGACTAGTTCGGTTTTTCCGACCTTATTTCGTTTGTTAATGCAAATTACCAAAGCAAATGTCCTCATATATTTATTGCCAAAACTAATTATTTATTTAGTCTTCCAATTTCCTCTAACCTAATCCTATTGTTAAAATGCTTAGAAAAAGAAACGTTTTGCTGTCGCTACTTCTGCACGAATCGGCTTGCGCCGTTTAATTGTTATAATTACAGATATCCTGACGTATTTTGATTTTATCGGCGTGGTTTCTAGTTGGAACATGTTGGTGTGCATCAATTTTTTTTTTTCGGAGAAAGATGCATCTAAAGAATAATTAACTTAAACAAAGCTCAAAATTATTTGTTACCATTTCTTATATTCTCCTTTCACTCGCCGACACGAAACAAAAGGCGGAGATATCAGAAGATATTACAGAAAATCAGCTTTAAAAGAAACAAGAGAAACGTGCAGCCGAACCACGGAAACACAGTTCCTGGGTTTTGCGGTCTTTCCAAGAAAAGAACAGTTCACAGTCCACGTATCATGTTATTGACTGAAATATCGACCGAGGTAGAGCGTCCAGGAATAAGGAAATTGATCTTGCATGCGGCCGAATGGTTTGTGTTTTGGGCATAGTTAAAAAGTCACTTCCAGATGTGATTTTTTTTTTTGTGAAGAGTGTCTAAAACGTGCCGATAATCTGTTTGATTCTTAAAGTTTTCCTCTGTGTTTACGTACACACTTCAGTTCGCTTCTTAGGAACAGTTCTTGTTTAGTATTTGCACAATGACTGCATCAACTTTCCTCCAATCGGCAGCTACGAACGTCTCTTGTAAAGTGCATCGGATTCAGGTTAAAATGTGAAGCCGCGTTTAGTTCAAGAAATCATTTGCGACTGTGGTGCCTTTGACTTCTAACAGATCGAAAACTTGCCTTCAACCAAGACAACGGCTGGTAAGTAAAGTTACTTTGTGGTCAGCCTACTAAATCACTTGTTTCACGCGGAACCCAACAACAGCATTTAATGTTGTCTTCTGTGTTTCCAGGTCGTTTTGTGCCGTTTTAAAACATTTGCGCACGCTAATACAGATGGATCTGTTCGGATGTTTTAACTGAAAATTTAAGTTGCAGTAAGTCTTAGAGGAAACGAAATTCTATTTAATTCCCGAATGTACTAGCTATTCTTGATTTTCGAAAATACTAGCTGCCCTTTTATCGTATTTTTGAAGACATATTGGTCCCTTCGAAAACGGAAGGAATTAGTTTCCCAATGTTACGAAATTTTGAACTGACATTTTGCCGAAAAGAAAACTACATATTTTCTTTTACGACCCAAATCCGAATTCCTGACGCAATTAACGCCATCCGGACAGATATTCACTGTTTGTTTGTTTATTTATTTACTTAACTTTTGTATTTTTATAGTTCTCGTCGCCATGTGGTTCTGGATATTTGGCTGGTTTCTTGTCGCTTTAGCAGTAGTTGGCAACGCTTCTGTAATTTATCTTATCATCAAAACTCCTCGCCTGCAGACCAATCCTAACTGGTTTGTCCTGTCCTTGGCTGTGGCTGACCTGATTGCCGTTCTGGCGTATTTCCCTACTGTGTTTGGCGCCAATTTCCTGTACACGATCGATACCACCCATGCTGGCGCCTTCTTCAAAATCAGCTTCACTTGCTTTTACTTCTCCAACACCAATCTCTTCATGATGGCCGCGGATCGTTACCTGGCTATTTCACGACCTCTGAGGTACATCACCTTCATGACAAAAACCACCATCTTTGGACTCATCGCCGTTGCTTGGGTCTCACCACTCCTTCTGTTCGGGCTTCCTGCGTACTTCACATATCAGGATAATCCAGGGTATACCCTCTTTATTGAATACAGTCGGGTCGTCATTTTCCAGATGCTGCCATTGGCTGTTTTCCTCGGCGTGACCTGCCATCTGCTGTACATATCCCACAAGCTCACCCGCGAAACCAGGAATCTAGTCATGCAGGTTCGTTTTAATCATACCTCTGGAGATGATGGTGTTCCTGGCCTTCCTTCACCACAGAATACAGATCGCAAGGCTACGACCATCATGATTTTGCTGATCATCACGTTTTTCAACATCACATACCTCGGAGGAAACTATCGATGCATCTGTATCGTGACCAAGCTTTGCAAGTATGAAGGCATTCTGAAGAAGTTAATTGTTCTCACCTTGATTGCCAATGCAGCAGTCAACCCCATCGTTTATGCCTTTGTCAAAAGAGATATCCGAAAAGAACTGCGCCGGCTGTTTAAGTTGCCAGAAATGTAAGCAATACATGTAATGTTAAGTTGTTTTCGCATTGTTGAATAAGTACAACGAGTATCTGAAAGATGTAGATGAAGCAAGAACTGGAACACTGTGCTGACGCAGCCATGCTTTCAGCCTTTTGTTTTGCTCCGTTTCTATTCATTTCAAGTCAACATTTATTTCAGTTTAGTGGGAAAATTTGTAAAAATCTTGTGTTTTCTTCCAGATTGAAATAAATGCGGGATCTGTAGATTCCAGATTAAGAAAAATCTTATGACAACTGTACTGAATAGGCCTTCTCCCGGTTTTCGACGCCATTTCAGCCATTTTGACGAGTAGGCAAACAGGCCGCCTTGAAATAACAGTGTTTGTATGGAAATCCGATGTCAAATAATTTTCATAAAACATCGCCTCTGAAAAATTCATGAATTGGAAACTTTTGGCACTAGGAAAAGGATTTTAAATTAAAAAAATTGGAGGGATGTAATTGTGCCAGAGAGCGTCCAGTCGTGTTTTGAATTTTCCATACATTTCCTTGTATTTTTTTCCCGCGAACTACTTTTAGAAGCAGTTCACGGCGGTTCGCTATACAGGCAAATGTATGGAAAGTTCAAAACACGACTGGAAGCTTTCTGGCACAGCTATATTCCTCCAATTTCTTTTCTTAAAATTGTTTTCCTAGGGCCAAAAGTTTCTAATTCATGAATTTTTCAGAAGTGATGTTTTATGAAAATTATTTGGCATCGGATTTCCATACAAACACTGTTATTTCAAGCCTGTTTGCCTACCCGTCAAAATGGCGTCGAAAACCGTGATAAGGCCTATTTGTTCATTACATGTAACTGCGAAAAAACGTTATTAAAAGTGTTGAGAGTAAAACAGCGTAAGCCTTGTTATTGTTTCAGGTACTGAGATGATGAACTGAATCACATCATTTGGACGGAGAACATGAATCTGGGATTTTACCTTTAGTTTAATTTCCTCCAAAAAGTGACATGAAATCTGAAAAGACGACGGTGACTTAATTAAGTCGAAACGTTTGTTTTCATGTTTTCATGAATGGAAGGAATTCACCACAAAATTTTAGGTCCAATGCAAAATTTCACATACCGTGTTTTTTCAATTGATATTTAATATTTTATTTTATTTAATTAGTTTTGAGGAAATTACATTTCGAGCCTTAGCTTCACTTTATCTTGGGTAAGAGACTGAACTGTTTTTGTGTTTTTTGTTTTCAGGGAAATTTGAGAGTTGCGACTATTCCGTTTTCCTAATGAGAAAGAGGTGAAAATGTGGAAATAAAATTTGAACCCCCCCCCCCCCCCCTCCCCATCCACTTTTATCTGCAACAGGGGATTGGATACCCCACGCCTATGGGAAAATTAATTGGGGCGAGTGATAAATTCGTGGTCCTCCCCTTTCTGTTAGGGCTGAATATACACATTGCGCATGTTCACCATAAATGCTCGATCTGAAAGTCTTTGTACAGTTAGTTCGTATGCGAAAGGGGTATGGGTTGAGCGAACTAGGCGCACAGTGCTCCAGTTCTCACCAGGGCGCCCTTGTTCTCATATACTCCACGTATCTTACGTATAAACGCGTGACCTCCTGAATGCACCTTACATGGATAATTACTTGCCAATTACTTCTCGCGCTGACCAAACTCATCGTAGGCACTGGTTGAACTAAAAGCGCGCGAAATTTTCGACGCGGGTTGCCAATCTCAAAATGTGAGAAAAACATGGCGGACAACTTAAAGGACGCTTTGGAAAGCTAAAACCTAAGCGGCTTTTCAGCGGCTTCAAAGCGGCTTTGCTTCAAATGTCAAGTTTCAAAGATGTCATTTCGAGCATCTGCTAAGGATATTAGGGAAAGGAGGAGAGATAGTCTGAAAAATCGGCTTAAACACGCCTTTTCATCTTCAACACAGCTCCGGTAAGTTAAAGTTTTAAGCTTAAACGGTTAAACGTCTTTAAGCTTGGCTTTATCAAAGCTTTAAATACTAAGCTTATATTGATTGATATACTGCTAAAGAAGGGATTTCCATTTGCATGAGAGCAATTTTTCAGTGTTCCAAAGCCTTTGTGACAACCTGATCTGTTTTGGGTATAAAAACCTGCGCATACACTAAGAAGATCACTGTGTATTTAAGCTTACTATTATCTCAGTTTGAAATCCTCCAGACTTACCGAAACATGGATGCTTAATTCGATTTAATCTTTTGTAAAACAGTTCCCAAACCACCATTTATACATCTGATTCTGGTGAAGGATAGGCAGAGGCCACTGTCGGCACAACTCTACTTGCTTTTGAAACTTACTGAAGCTCCTGACTAAAGATATTATTACTCCTCCCTCCACCCCTTCGATGGCAAAGATACTGTGGTGTACTGCTTCTCAGGCTTTTTTTGAATGGCAGCAGAGCTAGATTGGAGGCAAAGGGTCTCCGATTTGTAGCTACAATCTTTAACAGAATAAAAACAAATTAACCCCCCCCCTCCCCCCAAATCTCAATAGGCCTTATCACGGTTTTCGACGCCATTGTGACGAGTAGGCAAACAGGCTTGAAATAACAGTGTTTGTATGGAAATCCAATGTCAGATAATTTTCATAAAACATCGCTTCTGAAACATTCATGAATTGGAAACTTTTGGCACTAGGAAAAGGATTTTAAGAAAAAAATTGGAGGGATGTAGCTGTGCCAGAAAGCGTCCAGTCGTGTTTTGAACTTTCCATACATTTCCCTGTATTTTTTCTATTTTTAGTAGCAGTTCACGGCTGGTTCGGTATACAGACAAATGTATGGAAAGTTCAAAACATGACTGGACGCTTTCTGGCACAGCTACATCCCTCCAATTTTTTTCTTAAAATCCTTTTCCTAGTGCCGAAAGTTTCCAATTCATGAATTTTTCAGAAGCAATGTTGAAGAAAATTATTTGACATTGGATTTCCATACAAACACTGTTATTTCAAGCCTGTTTGCCTTCTCGTCAAAATGGCGTCGAAAACCGTGATAAGGCCTATTATGAATTTGTGCAAAAAGTAAAATGTACCATTTTACATAATTAAAATTGGGGAAGGGGGAGTGGTCCCGGCCTTAATTTTTCATTTAAATTGTCCAAGATTGCCTGTTGGTATCAGCACTGTTGTTTCCTTAGACAAAAAAAACTTTACTCCACACTCCACATTCTCTCTCCACTCATGTGTATGAATGGCCACCTGTGAAAAATTAACTGGAGGTTAACCTGTGAAGGACTAGGTCTGGCATCCCATCCAAAGGAAGTAGTAATACTCCTAGTAGCTTCTTTCTACGGAGCCGGGTTACATGTTGGAAAGATGTTTTGTCCATAGCAATTTGCTGCCAGAACAAACCCCAAGGATCTCTGTCTCTGTACAGAAATTAAACTTGGTATTTCCAAAACAGAGGTCCACAAAGGTTGGATTTCTTTTCCTGGACAGAAGCATAGCTTTGCATTTTTTTTGAAAGTATGTAAGGTCTGGTTTCGTGGGTCACCTGGACAACAGTACAACTTTGCTTTTCCATTCAGACCTCACTATCTGTTAATAACTTCATCAACTTACTGCTCCCCGAAGGTCAAGACCTATCCATTCTACATCTGGAGTAAGTAGTGTCTTGAGCTACTACTTTCAGAGAAAGTACTGCCCACTTAAAAGAGAAAGTGTATAGAATGGAGCTTATGTCTTACTGAGAATTTGCAATGAGACACTGACATAAATGCAAGATGGAGCTGGTTGAGTGTTTGCTTTATTCATTTCCATAATAGCTTGTACATTAGATCACATATGGCAGTCCTTAGAATTTTGAAATGTTTTCCAAGGTGAATCCCTCTCTAGATTATCATTCAAAGTTGTTGCAGACTTAAATCTGATAATATATTCTGCATCGCCAAACATGCTGTTTAAATGTCCGCAACAGTTAGGAATAGCAAACCAGCTAACAAAGCTCAAAGAAAAGAAGTGGCATAAACCTTTTTTCAAAATGGGGACTTCAGTGCGATAGAAATATCAACAGTAGATGTTCCTCTGCAATCAGAATTCAGCTACTACTCTATTTTGAAAAATGCTACCATCAACATTCTCTGGGGTTTGTTAGTTGGATATTTAACATGCCAAGCAAGCAGAAAATACTGTGATAAAATGAGGTTGACTTGTCCCAATAATGGTATCAACAAAGTAACTAAGATCAGTAAACAAAAATTGTCAATTTTCTGGACTAAGACCATAGCATGTTTTTAGGCTTTCAGTTTCTACTGCATGGCATACCCAGTCAAAAATTGTTAACAACAGAGATGTCCCAAAACACTGTGCCAGGATTAGCAAGGCTAGGTTAAGAATGCAATGTGAACTTAAACTGTTCTTCAAATCATTCTTTTTACTGTTATTAATTATTCGAGTCTACACTGCAATCTGTGACAAATGCATGTGAGGTATCAAGGTTCATGACTTAAAATTTGTAATGGTGTGCAAACAGGCTTCCTGGGGTGTTCAGTCGGTGGGATAATATTTCGCTCTGCTGACTGAGTGCCCTGGGAAGCATGTTGCAAGGCTGAGGTTGTAACACAAGAAAACTATGTCAGGAAGTAATCCCTTCATGGAAAGATTTGCTTTCTTTCTTTCTCAAATGATTTCTGTTGTGGCAAAACTGCAACAAATACTCTTAGACCTTCCTCCAGGACTTGCTTAGAAGCACAACCCTTAAGGCAAGTACTCCAAGTCGTGTTGTCTGAAGACAAAACCTAGTTGTTTCACTGAAAGAGCGCAACCTTCAATGAGGAAGTACTGTAGGATACAAACTGGCAAACGTGCATATAACTAGATTTCAGAATGTGTTACACAGATATGTTGGAATTTCCTTACAGATCATGCCTCACATTCCAGCTATACTTTTTACCTTACTCCTAAAACACACCAATAAATAAAAACAGCTATGGTCAAAATAAGAGCTGTATTCACAAGCAAAGCATACAAAAGCTTTCAGAAATATTCAGTGCAAAATCAGGTACAAAACTAATGATAACATTCTGTATTAAGGTGATCCTGTCACTCATCTAGTAACAAATGTTGCAAAATATGAAGATGTGAAATGTTTCATATAATTATATTACCAGGATCATTATCTTATGAAGACTACTAAATATCTGAACCATACAAACATATTGTAGGAAAACTACTATTGGTAAAAAAGCGTCCCTTTTAAAAAAGATAGCCCTATTTATAAAATCTCTACATTAATTTTAAGCCCAAAATCAGCTACTCTGAGCAGCTTTGAAGCACAGCATTATCCTGACATTTCATTGTTTATAAACTACACAACTTTTTGTGAAACTACAAAATTTAACAACTATGAAAACAAGAAATATTTACAGGCCCTGTTGTACTACAAAACAATTCAGTCTATAAGTCTCTATAATTTCTATCTTCTATACATTACTTTTCTCTACTATAACTATGTAACATTTTTATCAAAATTACTGACTAAATATCTCTAGCATTGCCATGATTTTGATTCAGTTTTGAAGTTTTGAGAATTACAGTAAGGGAATGTCATTGTAGCAAGGAAAGTCTTATGATGTACATTGGTCAACTTCCAATTGGTGCGAAAAATATGATCAGATTATTTATTACCCACAGCCATTTATCAGTTTTACGAAGTGAAGAGTTCTTCTGACGGTGAAAACACTGTGAGCTTTAGGTGGCAACAAATATCAAATAATATTATAGTATTGAAGTCAAGTGGAGGTTATTGTAACTGACTAGAACCTTTGTGTGACCGTATTACCAAATTATCAAAATAATGTAAATACTGCAACAGTATTCCAACAACAGGTCATTCATTAATATTCATTGACTGACCATTGAAGCGGCAGTACAGCTGTACTTAAAGGTTCAGTGAGAACTCTATGTTTGAACTAATTTTTTAGTGAAGTTTTCACCAGACCTGGAAAGTTCCTTTCCATTGATCATTTAAGGTTATATGACATACATGTACCAACTGTACCATTACAAATAATCACATTGCATTTTCACACATGACTAGTTTGGTGCTACATGTATTAAGTATCTAGTCTGTTGCAAGCAACCAACTCCTGTGTCTTAAGAGGCCTATTTTTCTTATTCCAAAGGTGCTTACTTAATATCAACCATGCCAAATTAAACAAAAACCTGTGTGTGATACAAGTGATCACTTACTAACAAATACAAAGGATGACAAGCCATAGTGCAGTTTAAGAGTACATTAAATTTCATCAAACAATGCTCTATTTTTATATTCTTAAAGGTCAAACAATCTAACCCTGATATTCAATAAATTCACTCATTTGATCCTCACGAAAATAATTAACAATTTTTACAAACAGCATTCATATTATTAACAATTTGCACTCTCTTTTGCTTCCCAATGAATGGAAAACACTGCTTTACACATATAGCAACTCTGTCGTTAATGGTAACAGTGCTTTTATTTTGCATCTAAAATTTGATCTAAACTATTCTATGAATTATTGTGTTTACGCATGGAAATACTCTAATTACTTATTGCGAATGACTTCGAAAATGACTTCCAAAATACTCTACTAATGCAAAATTATTTATAAATATGGTACTATTATTATTTTAAAAGCCTTTAAAAATTCTTTTGTTTTGTACATGAATGCTTCTAATATTTTATGCTGGTATCTTTACACATGACAACAATAACTTAAAATATACCAGGACTAAAATTTTGTATCGAGCTGAGCCATTCTATTTTCTCAGCCTTTTCTAGTGGTGTTAGTCATGAACACGTGTAAAACCCTCTCATTCCCAGAGTCAAGGACTGGACAACATATTGGAGTTAACTTTTGTGGATGAAGTACTGAAACCAAAGGTTTTATATCCAGTGTGACCATTCAAATGAAAGGCACTGAGCAGCAATTTCCTATTGTGCTGTTTATTATGCTGTACAAGGCAGTTCTAACTCAAGTCTATGGATGAAATCCTAAAGTATGCTGTATGACCATTCAAATGAAGCAGCAGTACGTTCCAGTGGTGCTGCTTGTTATGGCATACACAATAGTTCTAACTTTGAAAACTTAAAGAGTGTGATCATTAAAATCAGAGCTGGAGTATCCTCATATTTTAGAAAATAATATGTTGCAAAATTCTTTGTACTTTTGAACCCCGATGCTCTTAGGAGTGAAAGGGCTTTAAACAGTATTGCACAAAATGGCATAACAGGTGTTACATGTAGTGATGCCTTTGACTACACCATAACATAAATGCATGTTTATCACTAATGGATTGTCTGAACTGTGAGTACTTTCCTCTACTTGGCTGTGTCAGCGTGCTCAGCTACTAGCCAAGACAACACTTTAATGCCCTGTTTGTGGCATCCATATCATTCAGGATGATATCCGAGTTGACATACTCTCCATTGATTCCGCTGTGTTATTCACTGGGAAGAAATTCCTCTCTAAAAAATCAAATCAGAAAGAAAACTCAATACAGCAATAATTTATGAAGCTACGATTTTCGACCTACTGTAAAGGGAAAAAAATTCTAAATGTCAAGGTCTTACTTTGGTAAAAGAAAATTCTGAGTCCGCAACAGGTATTGAACCCATAAACTTCCAGCTTACCTGTTGCAGTGCTGAATCAAAATGTGGCTCACTACATTGGCATTGGTTTGATTCCCATTAGGGACTCAGAATTTTCTTTTTCTGAGTAAGACCTTGACATTTAGAATTTGTGATTTATTCATGCAACAAAAATATTAACGTGAGCGTTATTTCAAGTTTCCAGCTTTCATTACTTTTAGTGATGCCGTGAGCTATAAGAACTGCCCTAAAGGTATGTACTAAATGTCGAATACATTTAAGATGAAAAATGTTTTTGCATAATTTTCTCACTGTAAAATGAATTTCTTTGACTTAATTGCAGTAATTTAAAATAAATTCTTGGGACAAGAACTGTTCTAATTTAATTAACAACTTGTTTACAATTTTTATCCTCGTCTTGCAATAACATTCATCATCTGTAAGAAATTCATCATTTAGCAGATGGATTTAAGCGGGTGTTTGTTCTACAGAGTGTTGCACTACTAAAAATAATGAAAGCCAGAATTCCCACGCCTATACATGTATATAACAAAGTTCTAGCATATATCTTTTTATCATCTTGCATGATGCTGTTGACACTACAAACACTTGATCAAAAACAACAAGATAATTGATAATATACCTGACACCAACCTTCCAGCATTCCTTCGTCAGGGTTCATGCCACCAAATCCTGACACCATCTGGTTATACTCTGTTGACTCCTCTTCATTTCCTCCACTGGAGACAGGTGCCACTGGAACTGATGCAGGCCAACGCGGTGGCATGCTGCCCCTTACTGTATTGCCTGGTGATGTAAACAAGCCGACTGGTAGTGAGGGGCTGACGGCAGAGAGACAACCAGGTGGTAAGTTTGGATAGCTGAACACTTGCTGATTTTGACTGCCATACGTTGAGGACACAGAGTTGGGATTGTTTGTTTGAGGCTAGGATAGTAAAATGATAATCATACAAAATTAATATAGCATGCTTTATTCAAGGCTCAACTGCACTTAACAATATAGTATATAAAATATGTAAGACAAGCTCAGCTAAGAAAAGGGAAGAGAAGGGAGAAGATAAGAGGAAAGGAAAGGAGGGGAGATGAGGGGAGAGGAGAGGTAGGAAAAGAGAGGAAAAGACAAGATCAAAAGTTAAAGTTTAAATGGTGCTGGCAAAATCAAAAATGTCTTGGGCCAGTTTTTAAAGATGAGATAACAAAGAGGGAGAATGGTACCAGAGAAATTACTGCTGGATAGCCCTCCTTTCAATGGTCACGCTTTTATTTTCATCGGCATAGTGAACTTAACAGCACCACAGGATTGGAAACATACTGCTAATTAAATTTTACTGAATGGCCACACTAATTTATGGTTTAATTACAGACCTGAAAGTTAGAACTACTTTGCACAGCACAATAAAACATCTACAACTATCTCTGGCATTGGCATTGTTCGTGACATTCATAAAACAAAACTCCTATCTTTTCCTACATTACACTTACATGGATAATCTGAACAGTTGTATTCAGTGTTATGCCTGATGGAGAATTTGTTTTACTTGGGCTAGTAGAGACTGGTGATTGCTGCTGTTGGTGTCCTGGGGAATTTCGTGGATCTGTACTCATGCTGCTTCCCCCAGAGCTCTGTATGATACTGTTTCCACTTTGTGATCTTGTCAATGGGGGAGGTATTACTGCTGAAGTCCCCGGAGCAAAGTGCCTGTTATTTGGTGCTGAACTTGACCGGGGTCGCTCAAGGAGCTGAATGTAATCACTCGGAGTGGGGCCAGTACGGCAAGGAGCAGAACCTTTGAAATTAAAGGGAATATTCTTCATGTACTGTACTGTACTGGTCAAATAAAACTAACCAGATAAACATAACACACATAAAGAGCAACTAACCTACAGAGGGTAAATGAGTATTTGGCATGGGAAGACGAAATGTAAAACCCTGCTGCTGAAGGTTCATGCCAAACCCACAACTTGCTGGCCCATGGCCCTTAGGTGTTGAAGCTAACTGCATGATAAATGATGTTTCATTCATGTTACAATCTCTCATCGGCCTGTTGTGTAACTGTTGAGTTTGACCACTGTATGAAGTAACTGTAGGTGACTGGGGTGCATTCCCATTGTGGCAGGTAATCACAGAGTTGTGGTTTTCCATTGCACTGTATCCCGAGCAGTTCTGTTCAGGTTTTATCTTGGCAGGAAAAGGGACCATAGGAGAGTGAATAACACTGGAACCTGGAAACAATAAATAAACAAAAAAGAAGTAATATTGATTTCAGTGAAAGAACATGGACTTACTGCCTCTCAAAAGGCACTTCTCTCAGGCAAAAGCCTCAGTAAGGAGTGCAAGGATTTAACACAGAATTGCTTGTTACGATTGTAGTTGGTTCCTGCCTTGCTCCAAGAGTGTTTTTTTTTTCTGTGTCCAGCAGTTTTCCTCTCTACAAAAACCAACATTTCAACTTATTGTTTGATTATAAGATCGATAACCAACAACTACTTTCGAGCCACCACTGGGGAATTTAGTTTTCCTCTAAATATTACAGCATACTTTTTAAAAAATTTTGGTATCACTAACCAGAATCCACGTCATTTTGCCAATTTGATCCTTGGGATGAGAAACTTGCTGGTGACTGTACATAGAGCCCTGTGCTATCCCTGTCATCTTCATCACAATCTTCATCTACTGATGAAACAGAACTGATTGTCCGACTCCTCTTTCTGTATCTCAGGTCATAGGAATCTGGGCGTGGGTGTATGCTTAAAGCATTTGGGAAGCGCTGCTCAAGACCTGCATCACCATATGATGGATTCTCCAGATCAGATAAGATCAGACCATGTGATGAACTAACACACTTAATGGGTGCTAGAGAAAAAGAGGAAAATGTAAGTTATATTTATCTTTATTCTGCCTCTTAATGAAACTACTCCTACAGATCCAAAACAAGTGTTAGAAAAAGGGGTGCTCAAGGCAGACAGACTATACTCGAATATAGAATGGAAACTAAAATTCTGTCCGAAATAGCAGGACGTTCAGGTTAGCCATAATTTTATTTTCATGATTTCAGCTTATGAACATTAACATAGGATGAATTCATTTAAAAAAGCTCCGCTAAGTGCAACTCAGGCAGAAGTTACATACAAATTAACAACTAGGGACAGATATGTTTATCTCAGCTGCTGTACTATTTTAAGGTATGATGATACCATTTATGCCACCCTTAACTTTTTAGCTATCAAGATTGTAAGATGTCACATCAGAGAACACACTAAGTTATCTTCTTCGATATCACTTAACAACACTTATTTAAATTTAAACATCAGCATGTTCTTTTAAAATTATTACATTCCAAATTAACATTTCTTATTATTTGTGCTCTTTTAACTACACTTTCACCAACATTTTAAGTTTTTCAAAGCAATAAGACACAAAACGGTCACAAAAAAAGTGACAAACAATACAACCCTCATAACCGGAAACTTTAATTCTTTGATGTTCATGCAGTCAACCTTTCACCTTCTCAGCTCAACACATCTTTTGGCCTGCACAACTACAGGGCATTGCCTTGAAATCTGCTGGTTTCATGTTATCACTACAAAGTGACAAAAGCTTGGCCTAAAACCATTTTGTGATTGCATATTAATGAAACACTGTTTTGTAGCAATGTCAAGTTAAAACATGATATCATCAGTTTTTTTGCATACTTTTACTTTTGGGATTATTACTTTTGGGAGTTGCTACTATCGCTGTTTGGTAACAACCAGCAAATTTTGATCTACATGTATTCACCACTTTTCTTGGTGTCTTAAACGTACTTCATTTCAAAGCACTTACTTCTAGCATAATTGTAGAGTTCTGCTACTGTGAACACACCAGAAGAAACCAAATTCTGCTCTGTGGCAACTAAAAAGAAGTAACGTGAATGTTACTGCAATATTATAAATAAATACATTCCCCCCCTTTTTATTCCAAACACTCAAAGGAAAAAAAAAATCATTCAAGACAGCTGAAGGTTTAAGATAACCACTAGTACATTACTGCAAATTGGTGTTTATTGAAGCAAAACTGGCCTCTCTTGGAGACCATGGGTGTTGAAAGTATAGTAGTGGGAATCAAATATATTTTCTCCAAGTGCATCAACACACAAACGTCTTAACTAAAGATGAAAACAAAAATAAAAACTTCCAGAAATTTCCAAACTGAATATTTTAGGCATATTACATGAACATTAGAGTGAGATGCCACATTTCCTAACAACATATCACAATACTGCTAAAAAAAAGTTAGTTAAATTCCCGAGTCTGACAGTCAAAACCAGGAGAGTTGAAAAGTATAACAGTATCAACCTTAACTTAAGGGCAGTTTTCCTTATAAATGATTTTTTTTTTTCTGAAACTTTAATGAAGCTATAACATGACTAGATTGTTCATGTTTAAAGTTTTACTTGGCTATCATATTAAAGAGTACCAAATAAAATAACTGTAAATACAAGAAGGAAAAAAGAGCTTAGTTTATATCAAGAAAATATAAACCTTGCTTATCCATTATATTATTGTTTAGCATCTTTGAATTCCTTTAAAAATTAATGAATTATTTTTAAATAACAAGAGAGTCAATGTGACATTTTATGTCAAAAGAACTGGTGTTGGTTTCTAACTGTCAAATCTTCAAGTACATTAAGAATGTTTACAGTTTCCACTTCTTATGTTTGCTTAGGGTAAAACCTTCCAACTTACACTGAGAAAACTAAGAATTTGCCAATTACCAAGGTTAACTGGTGTATTACTCTCTCTTTCTTTTTTGGAAAAACAAAAAACTTGCCTTGCTTGGTCTAACATAAAAAAGGGAAATAAATTAACTTTCCTTTCTTGGCAAACAAACGTAAGTAGGTGTTTGTATCTTACATCATCAAGTCTGTTGATCTGGTACCTGGAGTTCTTTATGGAAGATTCTACTTCATTTACTGCTATTACAAAAAAAAATGCCCCAAAAGGGTGACTTAAATTATCTATTTGCATTGATATAGACTAAAACTGGAATTCCTCAGGAATGAAAATTCAAATGCAAGAACTTTCTGGCTGTTATAAATAAATAATTCCACAATGCAACTTTTGACAACTAAAACACGCATGACCACTGAATAAGCTGTTTGTAGGCTTTCAATGCTTGCTTTCCATTGCTTTTGACACTTCAAAATGTCACATTTACACCAACAAGCATGGGTTTAGCCAGGAAATAGTCAAGGAATCTGATGGACTCACACCTTTAATGAAAATACACCTGACCTTCTAAAATCTCAAAGCTACCGCCAACACCACCATTTCTACTTTTTGTTTATTTCAGGATAAAAGCCTGCTTAGACATTTAACTTTATAACAAAACAGTTGTTTTCTTTTAAGCTTACTGTAAAAAATCTTTAAAATTTTAATCTCATTTCACACCCTTCTTAAACAAAATTCTAATTCTTGCCAACAATTTAGGTTTCAAAGTTTGACATGTGGTTGATAAACTTCACAAACATGTTAAAATTTCAGACATTTTTACCAGTGCTTTTGGCAAAGTAACGCCAATAACTACACAAGTTAAGAAATCAAATTTACCGAGAAATAATGTGGCCAAATTATGTTTCTTTTAACAGCATCATGTGAGAGCTCACTACAGCGCATACAATGTATCAATTTTGATTGTTTAGTGAAACTAGACACTCAGACTGTTGTTTGCACAGTCAGAAGTGTTGGTCATGTGAACTTTCCCAAAATAGAATTTCTACACTGGACTTTGATCTCATACCTTTCACTTTGCATCAACCAGTACTGCATGATCAGTTGTTACAAGAAATATAGCAACTTAAGTAAATTCAAGTATGAATTTATTGTTCAAGTTTACTTGTAACAAACTGAGCATGGCAATAAACTATTTTTTGAAGCATACGAGGAAGTTCTGATATTGATCACTCTGGAATGTGACAAACAGGATTCTTTGGATTATTTTAATTCAAAAAGCATGTAACTTTTACATTCAAATGTATAGAACAAGATGAAAGATTTGGGATACTCGAGTCTACTAATAGAATATCTTGTCTCATGATGTACAGTATATGTTGCCCACAATCTATTTCACCAGCTAAGTACAGTTCAGTTCAAATCCAACCACAGTACTCTATTCTACTCCTTGTACTGTAGTATTAACAACAGTTAGACACACTTAGATCTACTTATTAAAAGTTGTTTTAACATTGTTAACATTTTATTACTTAGCTACAAAGAAACCATAACTTATCACTTTGGAATGCTACACACAACTCTCTCTCTTTCCCTTCCTTTTATCCCCGCGACAATACCACAGTCAGCTTAATTCCACTTCCTGATAAGTTAACCACCAGCTGTATTGTATGGTGTGCATATTATGTCATAAAAGTTTTAAATCCTAAACTACTGGTGCTTCTTGTATATATTCTCAATAACCAATTTCAACCTTCAGAAATTTTCAAGTTGTCACAATTTTATGCTTTAAAGACGAAGCATTCAGAAATTTCCAACAGTGTTAATCTGTAGCATTTTCCCCAAATGTTACACTTTACAAAGTATTTCAAGTGCTCCCCCCCCCAAAGAATTCCATTTAAGTGCAAAAACAAAAGAGGCAGAGAGGTAAACTTCAATTCTAGAATATTCTTATACCTGTTCCTTTGTTGAACAAGTCCTATGCTTGGTAATTGCTGTAATTAACTTGCGATTATTTTCACAATAACAAGGTTACAAACAGCATAAGTAGGCTACATATTGGATAACTTCCTTCCTTCCACATAATCCAAATTATATAATTTAGGTTATTACCATGCAAGGAACATATTTGCAATTGTTAATTATAATTTTCATGCAAACTCTCAAGAGTATACAATGATGAAGGAAATTTGGTAGCAACACTGAAACCACTAGGATATTGTTATGCAAATAAACTATCATTTCTCTTATCACATTTCCACAATAAAAGAAGAACTGTTTTGTTTTGCAAACAGACACTGTCAGTAATTATGGTTGCTTGTTTCAAACAACATTTACCTTAAAGAAAAAAACATGTTAATAATTTAAAAGCAGATAACTACAGTTTGAAACATGTTTAAAGAACACTTATTACTATTAGTTTAGTTTCTCCTCCCCCAAGTGAGGAAATATGAGACATGATACAGTATATGTTGACAAAAAAAGTTGTTAGGGTGCATTTTGGCAAAATTCAATAACTTTGATACTTAAAAACAGAAAAGTTAACATTATTTTAGGTACAACTGAAAAATTAACACTGCCTCTTGTGGTGTTTTCTAAGAAACTGTTGTAATTGTAATGGCAAGTGATATACTCCAAACTTGTTATTTCTGTTTCAGAATCCAACTTTGTCCATGTTAATCTAGCTCTTACATGAAAATAGAATTATTACGTGCAATAATTCAAATCAAAGGTGCTAAGTAAGATTTTGAGAAGTGCTGTTTGTTTTTCAGTATTCTACTCAATGCATTTCTTTCTAGTTTCGGACTGCTGGGGGATATTGAGATTACAAGGCACAACACATCACAAACACCAAATTAAGACAAAGCAATCAAAGGTTGAAATAAAGACCTTTTGTTATGGTAAATCAATTGAACAAAACAATGAGATAATGCATTTTATATCAACACACTTTAGCTTGTGACAGAACATCTCAAGTTCTGCCTATTTGTTCTGGTTTGAGTTACTGAAAGGTTGCAAAATACTTTGGAAGTGATATGATCCTGAGAATCTTTTATCCTTTCACTTTTCACTGCTTTTAGTGGTGTTTTGCTGTGGAAGATTGTTCTAACTTTTGAGTCTATGGATGAAATCCTAAAGTGTGAGCATTCAAAATAATGAAAGCTACTGAGCAGTTTGCAGTGGTATTGTTTATCATGCTTAAAAGTTTTGAGTCTGCAGATTAAATTCTAAAGTGCAACCATTCAAGCAAAGCGGTACTTACATGTGATGGTCTTTACTGTACTATTTTATTTACAATTATTTTTTTTAAGATTTCTGCAAAGTAAAATTTTGGATATTTTCTCTAATTTGGAATTTTTGAACCTCCGGCAGCACAAGGTTGATTTTTTACCTTCACACAAATGTTGCTTCACATTTGGTCATAACTCATAAAGAGAAAGAGCTTGGTGACTGTGCCTTATCAAACAACAAATTGCGGAAAATGCATTGCGGGATGTAAGAACTACCTATACATACATGTGGTAAAATATCAACCCTGTAAACACAATTTTCCCAGCTGAGTAAACTTATTTTTGAGCATAGCCTAAATGAACTACCTGTCTTAGATGGTCAAAAGTCTGACCTGTTCGGACATTACATTTTGTTGATGTTTAGTGTTTTTCTTTCCAAACTTCAGATTCAGTATCTTTAAAAAATAACCTCTCTTGCAAGACTCCCAAACAGAGATTAGAGCATTGTTGATTTAAAGCAGTTAAGGGAAAAGTATTGTTTCCTAAAGCAAACATTTGAATATGACAGGTGTGGGCTTGTTTTGTTCTACAAGACAATATGCTTCAGTAAGTAGTTATTTTAACTTCTGAAAATCAAAAAGAATCGAATCTGATCAGACTTGTCATAAGAAAGATTTTTAACTTTTTGTTTATCTGGTATGTCTATGTTTTGGCCTTGGCATGCCCACATACTCAAACACTAATGTCCTTAAGGAAAAACACATGCTGAGGTAAGATTAACTCTTTAATTCTTCTAAAAGCCATTAATTCTAAACTTCTCTTCCACCTTGTTTTGCAAAATGTACTCAGTAAGACATGAGATCAGCAGGGAAGACTAGATTAATTTTCACAAGATCATGCTGAGAGTTTGTAATTAAATCACATTTGCTGAAGTAACATTATATAAAAGTTATAATGAAAACATAGAAAATATTTAGCAGCTGACCTTGGCTTACCACAGGAGCGTCATCTATTGTTTAAAAGTATCATCCCATTGTACACCACAAACGTATGACATCTTACAAGACAATAAGTTGTCAAATGATCAACAGAACAATGGTTGTCAACAATTACATCAATTATTAGATTTTCCGTCAATCATAATGGATTTTACAACTTACGTTATTCCTTGTCTAATCTCTTGAACATAGAAACAATGCAGAAATGACTTATTAAAAATAATAAGCAAACGAGAATTTGGAGGAACATGTAAGAATTTTTAAGAAATATGTGTCGCCCACTACACGAAAACAATGTCACGACCTAGAGGGTTGAATTTCAGTTCAAAGCATCCACTATACATGGATCAAGTAACTCGGTCACGTTAAACAAAACCACAAAAACAGGCCTCTTACATCAATTTAATTCATGACCAAAAACCATGTGGATATAATAAGAAAATACACTGTCACACTCAATGTGCTATGTACTGTGCAGCCTCAACTGTCTGTAAACTGTACACAACTTGCTATATTGTACACTTATGTTTTTACGTAATCAAAGGGAGGCACGACCTGAAGAAGCTGATTTCCCCTTTACACCCACACAAAAGCAGCTAATGTCATGAACCGTTCAACTTGAAAAACACAATTATTAGATTGAACATTTCGTTAGATAACACGCGCATCCGGTGAATGTGCGCCGTGATGGTTATTTTTCACAAATACACCGTGCAAAACAAAGATGACGAATGATCTAGATCTAGCTTGTCAAGTGCCCAAAATAATCAATTAACGTGCGTTTCTACGAGGGATTATTAAGACGAGGAAAAAAAGGAATAATAAACTTCCCGTTTAGATATACTAACAATAATGGCTTGAAATGACACAAGTGGCTTGCTATGATAACTGCATGAATACATACGACCTGAAGCGAAAGTAATATTAATATGCATAAACACGTTAGAGCTGTCAAGTGGACTTATCCAAAACAACGAAACGACGCAATTCCCGCCGTTTTATTCTCTTAACATTACACAAAAGGCGAAAGTTGCAAAGAGGAAAAGAATTCCAGCCGTGCAAAAGAAGTATAAACGGGTGAAAGCCTATTGTCTGCTTAGCACGTTACTTCACAAACAAAAAGTCAAATATATAAATGACACAACATGCACGTCGCTGAAACTTGAGTTCCAGATCTCACCCGCGAAAAACTCAAAGGGAAATGTGAAACTGATCTGCTCTCTGACACATAAGCACGATTCGTGTAAACCAAAGAACAAAGTCTGAAATGTTTACTAAACCGAAATTGCTGTATGTAATCAAGCATTACTTGCTTAAAACACGCACTGGAATTTATTCGTTCGCTTAGAGGAAGTCTTTCATCTGTTATAGGGGCTAAAATACCTATGCGTGCAAAATAGCATCGATTTCCCAAAGCCCTGCACGTGGAGCCCGCAGGGGCTAATTTTATTTTAGGATGAGCTAAGCGAACGCAAATACGGTGCTTAGTTTTCATTTCCAAAACAATGAAACGTGGTTATACTGTCGGATAACGCAATGAGAACGAAAACAAAAGCCTTATGAGCGACTTAATTTGGATTGTTAAAATGCACGCACGTGTCACAACAAAACAACAACACAGCATTTGCGCTTGAAAATACGCTCTCTTACTCGCAGTAATCGTGGAAAACTCACTTCGTACATGCAATATCTGTATTTTTTACTGTGAATACATTTACGAACAGGTCTTACAAAGAAGATATTAAAAATTAATGCTTACTTTGATGAGATTCTGGATCGCTGGAGCTTCGTACGGGACTGCTGGAATCCTGTTTGTGCTCTGAAAATAAAACGAAAAAAATAAATTGGGGATGGTGGAATACAGGAAAATAAACTGTAGTTACATGAGAAATTCAATTTCTTTATAGCAATGAAATGATTAAATTACACACCCAAGGAACTTAAACAGTTTTGTTGTTTTAATTATTAAAGAGAAACATAGCACCTCCAACTTGTTGATAGGAGATTGTAGCCGAGTATGGCGAAATTCAGCTTCATACCGCTACTGTGTTGGCATTTGAGCACCTGGTCAAATGTGCTGTACACTTGAAAGCAATAAACTTTTCAGCTGAAAGATACTCACCTCTGTTGCACATGAAGTTAGCAAGGAATAGATCCAGCTCCCTTACAGTAACTGTGATGTGGTTGGGCAGAACGCATAGAGTTTGACTCTGGCAGTGATGAGACTTGCCTAGACGTTCACCGTCCGTGCTTTCCAGAGGAATGCCTCGGAACAGTATCACCATCACTAAATCTAGTCTCCATACTTTGTCGGCTTGGCGGAGGCAATCTATTCGCCTCATTTTCCCCTTCTGATCGGGGTTGGAAATGACGCAACGACAAGACGAGCCGAGTTTGTTTCCAACGACGGACATCACGAAGTCTTCTCTGCATTCTTGGCGAATGTCTTTTCGCAGCTTAGCCAGCAGCCTTGAAGCCCACTTCTGCTTGACTTCAGGAGCTTCAGCATCCAGTTCCTCCTTGCATCTGCGCTCCTCATCTGGAGTCATTCGAACTTCATGCTTCTTGTAATGCTTTCGCTTTCTCGCTTGCAAATTAAACCACGTATAGGCAAAGGCCTTCACATGAGGTAGCAATGCTTCGATGAACGAATGTATTTCGTCCTGGAAATCAAACAAGCCCGGGTTAGTCATTTTAACGAAGTCCACAAGAGAGGTACTCTCGCCGCTAACCATCGTGCCCACTGCTTTACCCCGCTCACTGAGGCCCATCTGAAGACATGATAGAATTTTTTCTCCAATCTACGCATACTGTTTACTTCGTGTCATGCGTGTCAAAAACACAAACCGTTGTCTATCACGTAGCGTCTAGCCAATCAGCGACAAGGCCAATGACAAAAGACAACAAAAGCTGTCAAGTGCTAACCATTGAAGAACTGAGGTTTCGCGGCGCTTCTTTGCGGAGAATTCAAACTTCAATCGGTTTAACTCTTACGCAAAGGATTTGTATCTTAATCGAAACGTCAAAACTACAAAAAGCTTTTCCGCAAATCGTATCATTCCTACGCCTACATCTGTACAAGACTAGTCCACAATTTAATTACAAACTGAAGTAATCACAAAATTTTCCAGTTTGACCGAAACTGAAAGTATGCTTTCTTATAGGTGCTTCAGCCTCGCTTTCACTGTGTCAGCTTTACTGAAATCATTCATGGGAGTATCATTTTGCTGGAGAGAGTTACCAGCAACACGAAATAGAAAGCCTTCTAGGTTAAATCTAGCGCGCGCCGCAAAACAATTTTATGTTAAGCTCGCGTGGAATTTGTTCTGACCACAACTTCCCAAGACAAGACCTGTTCAAACTTTCTGCAACTTTTTTGATGGACAGATGTACGTATGAGGCGCCGTTTGGTCGTAGTAAGTCGTATTGTGGTTGCATTCAGGACGTATAAATTCCCCATCACTTATCAGAGTGATCCTAGGGTTAAAACTTTAATATTTCTTAGCTTCTTTCGAGGGCCGTGCGTCACGAATTCAATACCCATAAAAACGCGATCAATCTACCAAGTGTTTACGATCAAAAACAAAACCAGACTCGCAAGATTTTGCGGAGTCGGAGAGAGTTTTACGAGGACTTTACAAAAATTAGCTAATGCCAATAGGAAATGACGTATCAATAGACAACTTGTACAAGTGCGGGATCGTTGTTTACGAAGAATTTTCAACCGTGCCCTTTTTTAAAAACACTTGTAATTTTTTTTAAAGCATCTAATCTAACCATGTCAACAGGGACATTTCCTGCTTGATGAAAAATACAGTCTTAAACAATTGTTTGCGATAAGATTCGAAACCCACGGGCCACGATCCTGATCTTTTAAACCGGCGCATGACATTTCTTTTCAGTGGGTGACAGAAACATCAATCAATATTTAATTAACGTAATCAACTCTTTGAAGTTCACTAGAACTTCTGTAGCAAACGGCGAAAAGCACACACTATGCTGCCTTCCTTGATCGTCATCGAAGATGACGCACTTAATTCTCCCGAAAAATCCACGAGTTCACTTCAGTGATAATTGATTTTGCATACTTGGCTAACTCCAGCTTGCAAAACAATGACAAACCTGAAAGGCGGCTTAATGTTAATTGCCTTAATACCCTTATGCGTAGATCGAACGAGTTGTCACGTATCGCTTTCTCTAGACTCGAGCACAGGAAGTCGCTAGCGCAAGTCTCGTGATGGTATGGGCGGGGTCTTGACCCTTACTCATCAAGAAGTACCTAAAGTTAACAAAAATATCTCACATTTCCGTTTTCAAAAAAGCGCAAAAACAATAAGTTTCGTCTGAATGGTCACAGTTAAAAGATTTCATTCACCAATTCAAACTTATGTATGTTATCATCACGTTTGATTTAACCAGGATCAGCACATTAACCAAATTTGGCGCACGATGAAGCGGAAACCCCTTATAAGGCGAAGTAAACATGTGCTCAACTCAACTAATACCGTAACTGGATTACACACGAGCTGCCATGTAAGAACATTGAAAAACAGGAAGTGGTAATTACACATTGGTCGGATGAATTACAAAGGCAAGCATTTATCTCAGCTTTGACCAAATAAGGCGCAACTGAGCCTATTAAAACGTTACAGCATCACATTATCTCACTTTTTTCGTTAACCACAAATCTTGGATTACCACTGTAACAATGAAAGTGCCCCTAAAACTCTTCTGAGTGATTATACGTCAGGCTTTACACATGCACGTTCGTTTTACAGATGTAAGGATCTAACTGATTCTTATGCAAAATAATTCGTTTACTGTAAATGATCCAGTAAAATAGAACACTAGTTTCTTAACCTCAAACGCTTCCTCTACAAAAAAACACAAACCCATCTTTTGAAACTAACCACAACACAATAGATTTATTCAACAGGATGTGGGTGTGTACCCTGGTACAATAAAAAGGGGAACATAATAAGAAAACCATTTCCTTTTTGTTTTATGAAGATGAGCATTTCCGAGGTTTACCACAAACTGGGTTATAACAACACTGGAAATGATATTGTTCATTCTTACACAGAAAAAAAAAAAGAAAGAAAGAATAGGAGAACAATTATGGGTGTATAATAACCACAAGGACAAAATACATGCAAAGCCGCTAAGTAAAGTAAAAATGTAGAAACAAATTCCAACTTTACATATAGGACTTGGGCAGGAGTTTGAACAACTTTGAACACAGAAAAAATTATAATACAGAAAACCCAACAGCATCAGGGAAAAGAACACTCTGCTGAACAGACTTTATTTGATTATCCCGGCTACTTTAGGATTTCATTCACAGACTCGTAAGTTTACAAGCACCACATTACATTACCTTAACACTTGGCTGGTTTAATTTTAGGCTGTTTTGAACACAAGTTGTGACAGTGGTTTTGTGTCTGGCACCTACCTCATAAAAGACTGCTTTCTCTGGTCTTGGTTTTGGAACTTGACGCATCTTTTTTCTAACATGCATGTTAGTCAAGATATCACCATTTGGATATGGGTATGTATATGCCTTTGCCAGTGGCAAGGTGAAAGAATTTGTTCAGAGAGGCTAATAAACAGGTGCATGCTAGCAAATATAAAATGCCTCAGCTGAGAAAATGCTACAAAGTTACTACTATTTCTAAACTTATTTCATTAAAACAGCTGTAAGAGACCTTGCCTTTACCCCCTAAACTCTACAAACGTAAGATTCAAAATAACCAACACTCAGTGTATATTAAGTACTTCATACTGCTGCATATTACTCTTGAATGGTCACAAGTAGAATTTGAATTTACAGACTCCACCCTCCTTAGCAAAGAAATACGAAGACTGCTGACTGTTATTTAAGAAACTCTATTTTCAATTTATGGTTTATTCCAATCAACAATTTTAAAAATTAGTTTAACTTGTTTTTCTCTGCACCATGACAAATTAGTATATTTTCATTTTACTTGAACCTCGGATGCAACTCAGTTTCTTCCTTTAAATCAGTTATATGACATTCATGTCATGCACAATATTTGATCATTTGCCATGTAACAATTGTGCAATATAAGTTTTTAGAATGATCGTTATTGTTATTATTATTATTATTATCATAATAAACAGTACAATTGGAGAGCACTGCTCAATAGATTTACCCCCTCTGGTTAAGCTTGTGTTAAAAAAGATCAATAAATGTGATGACTGCCATTTTCAGAGTAAAGTTGTTAGTTGAAAAGGAAGACAAAACAAAAACTCAAGGGGAAAGGCTCCTGTTTTTCCTATGTTCTTCGTTTTGAATAAAATGCAATTTAATTCAGTATAGTGTAGAGGCTATTGCTGATTGCTTGTTGGCTAATGATATAACTGGTCTTAAACTGCCTCGGATCTGACAAACAAATACCTTTGCCAATATTTTCATAACAAATATCTAGTACTGCAACTAAAATTATCTTACATTCAGTGCCAAACATAAAATACCTGAAATTCTCATAACTAATTGCCCAACTGCTGTCACTAGTTTTCATTTTTGTTGATATGTATGTCAAAGAATCTTTTTAGTACGTGAAAAGAAACAATTTGACAAACTTTCTGACATTGGTGTACATGAAGGTGTACTTGAAGAACAGATTTTGCAAGGAAAATCAATAGTTGCAGTAAGTTCTCTGAACTCTTTTGAATCACTTGTGACTCATCTGATCTGAATCTGAAGAAAACTACAACATAAATAGGTTCTTGAAGAATCTGGCATCAATACAATTTTACCCAAACTTATCATATTTGTTTTAAATTTATTCTTTGATGCAATTTTGTGTAATTTCATCCAACTCAATTGTAAAAGTTCTACATTAATAAACATGCTCAGCATGCTCTCTTGGAAATGGGGGGGAGGGGTAGTGACCTTGCTGCCTCTTCTCCTCCCCCCCCCCCCCTCCCAAAAAAAAATCATTTCAAAGGAGAGGAACTAAGGTTAACTGCAAACATCCTAAAAATTAATGGTATAAATATGCTTAAAGTTCTGCAAAAAAAAATCTTTCAAGCATTTTCTGCATTTCTTAAAATAAAATTTTAGCCCTTTGAAGGATAAAAAAGCTTTCGTAAGATCGTAAAATTCTTCATATTTGATTTTCATTTAAACACACTATACAAAAGATTGGTCTAAGACAACTGATCTGGTTTCACTCCCAATGATTACACCAGGACTTCATCACATTCCAACATTACAAAAGAACGGATAATAATTTATTGCATTTGGCTATTACCTTGATCAAAATACCTTGGACACAAATTGGCCATTTGAGTTTCACAGGTCATGAATAAACAATAAATTGAAACATATTTCTTTTTTGCCTCAGGGGCCATCACATCAATTTTATGAATTTTATCCATTCAACATTTGTCTTAGTATGAGGACCCCAACTTGATTACAATTGTATGCCTAGGCCAAATAATGACAGGACTTACATCATGATCATAATTGAAATGCCTGTTCTGTGCACAATTAACCACATTCTTTGTTTTAAGGAATTTGTGTGCCAAACTGATCCTTTTTTTATTACTTTCTTCTCCTGAAGGCGGAATTGGTAAAGGTTGCTATAATGATGGCCTTGTTGTTGTTTTTTTTTTATATATATATAAAATTTACCTTAAAAATGTACTTTTCTAGCTACACAACAATATGGATTAACATTTAACAAAGAGATGTGCAAAAAAAAAAAAACAAAAAACTGCAGTCCATGCAAATGTAGGGCAATATATACAATATTACACCTTTTCACAGTGTCTGGTGCCATCTTGGTTGGGGGCAAAACCTGCTTAAATTACAGTAAATGCATGGGAATTTGTCCAACCAAGAACTGCTGTGACTCCACTTAAATGTGTCTGATTGTGACAGCAAGTATGTCTTTCAGAAGGTATTTGTCCTTAAATTATTTTTGTCAAATATCTAGAAGAGATTCAGGCTACAATGGCTGTCATTATCACTTCACACAAACCCTTCTAATCTAAATACGTAAACTGCCACGAAATTACAAGTGACATGAGAAGATTTCTACTGGTAGCTTACGAGCATCTAATGGTCTTATTTTCAATGGGATGAATGAGGTAACAAACATATATTTTTAACATAACTTTCAGGAAATCTAAGCAGAGTTATAAAGGGTCAAAGTTGGCTGAAATTCCAAACATTTATTTAAGGGAAAAGTCAGAGATTTTTGCATCAAGTCAGGAAAATTTTTATTATCCCATCAAGTTACTGAAAAGTCAGGGAAATTTATTTTTATTTTGTCTTAAGGTTGGCGAAAGAGTTTCCTTAATATTAATAAACGTAATGTCATTTCAAAAATATTTTAAAAGAATTAATTTTTGTGCACAGCTTCTTTGCTGACTTTATTACCAAAGGATTTGTCTTAGATGCTCAGCAAAAATAATTATTGGTTTGTAGTCAGTAAAAAGTCAGGGAATCTTTTTTATCCTGACAAGTGGCAACCTTGAGTTTGCATTAAGATGGTATCAGAAATTTTCAAAAGGCCCATCTAACTGGAATGCCATCTCACTAACAATCCTTTTCTACCACGACCTTCAATCACCTGAAAATTTTGCATAGTCAATGAAAAACACAATAATCTCAGGACTGTATCCCTTAGGGAATGTTTGATCCATTTGCTCTGAGAGTGTTGTATTGTGTATAGAGACTAGAATGGCTTACTTAGTTCCTGCTCAGCTGTATGTTGAAGGTGCAAACCTCCCTCACAAAATTTGTGCTACCATAACAAACTGCAACAAATGCATTATAAGGCAATAAAATGGCATGAGTCAAGGTCGAGTCAAGCTAAGTCAAGCTGAGCTTGTTATATTCTTTATCACATTTTTCCAGGTTTGAATAAAGCTTAGTAGTTCCATTTGACTTTAAGCCCATGTAATGTATATGGTGATCAATACTACTGTCAGATATCCAATTCAACAACTATGTATCCTCATCATCGTCATCATCATCATCAATTGTATGCCTTAGTAAGAGAAGAAAACATTTAAATTACAAGTCAAGGTAATGGCTAGAATACCTCAAGAAACCACCAAGCTTATAAGAGAGGCCACCTTGGCAGTCATTAATAAATAAAAAATATGGTGCTGCGTAAGTCCTTAAAGGTGAAAAAAGTAGATGAAGAAGTAATTGATATTGGGAGAGAGTTCCAGATTTTGGGACCTTGGTAAAGGATTGTAAATTGCTTAAGATTTGTGTGACAAGAATGCAATCAATAGCGGTTGGCTGTTCTGGTGCCATAATTATGCACTTGGCTACTTGTTAAAAACAAATTCAGAAACATTGAAGGTAATCAAATATAAATTTGGCTATTCGAAATGAATTAACTTGGAATATGTCTAAGATACCCAATTTAGCAAATAAGGGAGCAGAGTGTGGCACATTGGCTACTCCTCGCCATGCATTAACATTTTAGATGGATTCTATGTTTAGTTAGACATGACGGATGCATAAGTGGCCAAATTTCTTCAATATATAATGCCAGGGTAGTACTGAAATAATCAGGAATTCATATTTCACAACATGTGCCCAGGCATCGATGGTCACAGGGTATCCAATGCAGTTGGAACTGTGTCGTACAACAAGTTATAAATCTTAGCCTAAACTATGTGTACTGTTATATCGTACTTTCCTGGAAATTGTTTTAAGACATTTGCAGTAGTGCTATTGACATCTCTCAGGAGTGTCTGTATGAAAAACAATAGCCAGGCCACAATATCTTCTGAAAAGCTGCAAACTGTGCAGCAGAACAAAGCACTCAAAAACTGGAGGTGGCAAAAAAGGTATGTTTGAGCTTAGCTTGAACTTGACTTGTGACTCAAACTTGGTTCATGCTATGACCAAACTGAAAGAAACTAATTTTCACATCTCAACTGAGTCCTTTCATCAATTTCTTTTCACAAGTTTCACTCAAATGGCATCAACTCACTCCCCTTAACTGGGACTCTAGTCCATGCACCCCAAGCATTTTGATAAATTTCTCTAATCAGTTAAGTGGACAGGAAAGATAGATACATGAAGGTTGAGCAGAGCAAAGTTATTTTTTTATTTCAGAGACAACAGCAGCTGAGACATCAACTCACAAAACTAACCCTCAGTTCAACATCTGCAAGACAGTTACAGGTATAAAAAGATCTAATGACCTGACACTTGTAGACCGAGTCCTTCCACATAATTTCACAATCTAGTGGGACTTCACAAGACATATTTCCAATAACTTGCCCAGATTACAAGGAGTTGTATGTCAAGGAAGTATGGAGCCTTTATGTCATTGTCTATTAACACAAAGGCATTTGCAGGATCTCCAATATTGTAACAACACATAGGTCACACAAGGAAAGCAATCCAAGTATGATTCCCTGTGAATGTAGTCTACATCAGAATAGGATGATCTATGCAGCAAAGAATAAAGGTGCACAACAAGGGTAATATTGGCCTGCACTCAAACCTCCACTTGAGACCCATGTTTATAGGCTGTTCCCACTGTCTGCTTTAGAATGGGTTACACTGCTAAGGCCCCATAGAATGCTATCCACTTACGAAGCCACCACCATCATCATCATCATCATCATCATCATATCTTTATTTACCCTCGGATTTACAGAGTAGCTTAATACAGCTAATATCTCTGAGCATTTACCCACTCAACCATGAGAGTATACACACACAAAGACCAGACCACAACACCGGGAACTACGTCCCCTACTCTTTGCGAACAGTGAGTAACAACATCAACAGGAGTAACAAAATCAAAATGCCTTAATCTGGATTTCCACAGTCAAGAAATACAACAACTTGTGGCAGGTATAATTTGCAGTGGACCTCTGAGGAAGCTGCTTCCTGAATTGAATCCACCAGTTACATCTTGCAACAAACAATCTGCACAACCAGTTTACCTCACTGATGCAAACTACAAGTAAGTAGAGATGACTATAATCATGTGGAAGATGACAATTTATCGCTATTAATCAGCCTCTTTGTTTTTTACAATAACAAAATTCATGCATCAGGAAATTTAATCTGCTTGCTGTACACTAGTGTTTCATGTCACCCTTTGCAATTCAATAAGATTTGTTCGATCAAAATTATTGCTTAGCATTGTTACCCCTGCTTTGGATCAGCTGCAATAGTAATAACCAATGCAAACAAACAGACCTTCCGGTTGCCAGTCTCAAACATGCACATGTTTACAGGGGCCATCATTATTTCACATGGACTTCTAACATTCATGTGCACGCATAAATGTATTGCATACGGAATCACTAAATGTCATTATAAGTTCTCCTTGATCCCTCAGACCTGAATGGGAGTAAAATTGTCCATGGCCCTTGAAATAAACAGTGTAAAATGTGCTACTAATTTGACAAATGAAGCATTTAAGAAACTAACAAAGAAAATTAGTAAAATTGAAACCTCCAACCCAATTGCCTGATTACTTAACTGACAGCAATGCTACATTGGGAAGCATTATTAGGGGTGTCTCCTGCTGCAAAATGGTAAGACCAGCAATTACATATGATGCTGAGGATTTCTTAGCCTTGCTAAAGAAATTGAAAACCTGTGATGGCTTATCACAGAAAATCAAGACTGCAAGGCCCATGAAGTTGACCAAAATTATAGAAGACCTATTTGTCGAAAGACAATTCATCACCCTGCTCATTACTGATGCTCCCCAGCAATGTCCAATGCATCCCCAAACAGAATTGGATAGCATACCTGGACGAAAATGATCATAGCCATAGAAGCCTGTTTAACAAATTGCGTTGACCCTGATTGTGTCTCTCTGATTAGTAAGAGTCACGTGCAGGATCCTGGCTTTATTATTTTTTCCACACTTGTGACTCATGCATGTACATAGTTTACATTACACCTGTATTACATGACAACTGTTTTCATGGAGTACTGAGCTTGTCTTTTAAAAATCACCACTGGGAGAAGTCAGAGTGATGAACCTGCTTTGAATCAATAGCTGACAATGTTTACTTCATAAAGTTATAATAAGCACTTCCTTATACGATCAGCTGAATATTCACAGCTAAATACGGATCCGTCTAACCTGCTAGTGATAATCCTACTGCTTGTAGAGTCAATTCCAATTTTGTGGATTGAGCTTAGTTCATATTCACAGTTACAAGTTATCAATACCTAGATATGACATATACATAATAATTTATTATTGTTGAGGTCTTAGCAGCATGTCTTTTTGCATATTGGCATGACTGTGTTGTGTTACTGGCAAGGCGTTTACTTCCCCGTATCATATGACAACCAACTTGTCCACATACACAAACTTGTTGCACTTGATGAAAATTAATAAAGTGAGGAAAAACCTTTAAAACTCTGCAAATACTTTCTTCAGTCATCTTTTCATTAGAATTGTTTTCAGACCATTATCAAAGTGAAGACCTTTCCACCACGGCAGACAACCTTAAAGTTTAAAATAATAAATTCTTTGAATTCTTGTGACTAGACGGATCATTTTACTGGCAAGCACCCCAACAGTGTGTGTATAAGAAACTTCTGGAACAGGAAACTTTTCATTTGAAAGATTTTACTTTCTAAACTTTGGGTTTATATTAATTTTTTGGACTACCTACATTGAGCAGTCCAATAATCTTTATCAATATTCACAGGATAACAGAAAAATGCAACTAGTTAGAGCAAAAATGTGCCTATATGCATAACAAACGTATTTAACAGGCAGTCCAATTATCCCGTTTTCTTGGATGGGGCAGTTAGTCACAAATTAGCTATTTTTTGAGCTTGAATCTGCTGTTTATTATTGTGCAGCAAGAATTTTGCTAATTTTGTTACGTTATACAAATACATATGGTTAATAACTTAGCAAAGTATTGTGGTCACAATGCCGTATTTAAGTTTGAAAGTCTATTGAGCAGTGGACTGGATTCTAATGACGATGTGAACCTACTTTGTCGATGAGTAGGTGTGACGGGTGTCAAATTATGTGCGACAGGCAACTTTTACATTTACACTTGCCTTAAGCTTTTGACTATTAGAAAGAAGAGGAAGGCTGTTTGCAGTCTAATATTTTTGTGACACAAAGTTCTCTTTTTATAAATGAAATTTACATTAAGAGGGATCTCCCAACTTGTCTTTCATAATTATGTTTTATGACATTTTCATTCCAGTCATTATCATCATCATTATCATTCCTTTTGTTACCTCAGTTATGTTTTTTCTACATCATTTGAATACTGGTATATTTTTCTTTCAATGTCAGGCTATCCAGTAACCTAAACCTGTTATTTAATCGAATGCCCCAAATGGTTGATTTTATAAATACACCCACGAAATACTGGCATAAAACAGAGACCAAATACTTAGTAAAATTCTGCCTATAAATTAGTTCTACCACAACATTAGCTTGTTAATTATTCATATATGCTATATACTAAAGTCCGAGGTTCTAATGAGGCTAAAATCTAAACTCCTTAAAATTTACAATCATGACCGAATGGTTTGGAAATAAATCGCTGAATTTCCAAAATACTCAAAATTTCCGAGCATCCAAGAGGGAGTATATATGAGAGAATTATGCCATGTGTTTATGTTTCATCTTCTGCAATTACTACTTCAACACATTTACCTATCTTTAATCTCCTGAAAACCTTCGAAATTTTTTAGCGCAATGAAGCAAGATGATTTGAGGATTATGAGCTTTGAACCTTTCTCAAAGGAGCTCTTCGTCGGTTGCTTTGATGTGATTTACTGTATATTTGTCATAGTACAAATGATCACCAAGAATTTTCCGAACTGTGCTTAGCTTCAAGCAATGATTAACAATTTCGTAAAGAAGCAAAACCTCCTTGCGGGCAGCTGCGCAATGTATATGTACAATAATAAACAAATTTCTCTTACCTTAGCCAACAACTCCCTTTGTAGTCTAGATCAGACCATGACCGGCCAAAAGACCTGTCGAGTTGTCGACAAATCTCAGGTGATTTTTTTAGCTGGGGTAGACTGCCAGTCACTGAAACCAGGATTTGCGGCCATATCATGATTGCAAGCTTTCTAGTTCGAGCACAAGTTACGTGTTCCTCTATAAACAGTTTCCCTGCCCTTTTGGAAGGAACTCAAAATTTCACCCCAACTGCCTTCAAGCCCTGTGGCCTTCTGCCAAGTTTCAAGAAACGTTCGGTTTGAGATAAAATTTCTCCTTGCCGGGGGTGGGATGGGGCTGATGGCGGGAATTCAATATTTCATCTAGTAGTTCCTTTCAAAGCTCTCTTCGGTTTCAATAAAACTGCGTATATATAGTTAAACTATAAATGATTAAACTTAGAAATTGATTGAATAGAAATCAGAGAAAATTGTTGGAGACGTTAGGGAACTCAGTTCCAGTGTGGTGGGGAGGGGATGCCGGTAGCGTTGCTTGTATTGGATGCTCTCCAGAAACACAGAGCGAGCGTATAACTGACATATTCTTGCTGCCATTCACTTTATTTATTCAATCTATTTTTTAGTATATAAAAGCCATTCTATTGTATTGTTGACCATTCTTTCTTGCCTTAAAGATATTTTTTGTTCTAATGAAAATATTATTTTCCTTGTATTCTCAATTTAACAGTTTGAATTTGTGAGAATGCTTCACACAGAATCACTTTTGTATCCATGGAATTACAATCCTAGTAAAATTTTTTCTTTGTTTGTTATTTCGCAATATTCCATGGGATATAAAACAGAAGTTAGGTCAAGTTACACAAAAAAATTCTCACTTTATATTTCCCCCTGGGTAGGGGACTAATCATCATATCATACATACCCCACCCTGTCTCGTAGGAATTGTTGTGACAGCGCTGAAGGAAAGATTGTTGTAAATACCTTTTCTCCGCGTTCAGAGATAAAATTTACCCAGCAACGGTTATATTTCTTCCTTCACGAACGACAATTTTACTACAAGTCAATGTAGAAGTTGTGGACGTACAAATCACATCGTTTTTATTTTTTAGGGTTTATTGCGTTCTACGGATGCGACAGAAATTGCTAGCAATGAACTGACATGACAATGACAAGACGCTTATTTCAGCCGAATGAACAATCTTAACATGCTTCAAATGAGCGCGGGAGATTCCACGATACTTATTCTTAAAACAGGAAATCAAACGTTTTCGTTGTAAATGGACAGAGGAAGTTAATTGCAATCACCATGAATTCAAAGAAGGCGAAACGCAGCAAGGAGGAATCGTTGTTGATTTCATACAACTCAAACGAAGATCGCGGCAACAGAAGCAGTGAATCAGATAATAACGTTCCTCCTCTTGATTTACCACCTACTCGTCTCAGACGCCCGAAATCAAGGTATTTACACTAAATCTTACGTACAACTTCGTTGAATTTCTCCATGTTAGACTTGGAAGACATTGTAAAACGAATATTGCATAAAGCAAGCTTCTGGGATTTAATTAATAACACATAACAGCTTTCATTTCATCATGATTTCATCCACAGACGGCTAATCTTTATTTTCGAATGAAAGATAGAAAACTATCGTATATGTGCAGCCTTAGTGAGGTTTTTAAACTAGGATTGGCTCAATCTCGGCCCTAATAAATAAGCTTATGTAAGCTTACTAGAAACAAGATTTATTCATTTGGTAAATAAATAGTTGATTAGTAATAAGATCATATTGCCTTGGGCACTTCTTCCTCAAGCGATGAATTACGTGAAAAGCCAGATTGGTTTTTATCATGAGCTTGGTGTGTGTACTTTAAACAAATATATGTTCATGTTACCTGAATTGCATTATGTAATCAATCATGAGACACACACAAGACTAAGAATATTAAAATCATCTCGTAATTAAATACTGTAAATATAGACCCCCTAACATATGAGCTTCCCAAATCCCTGATGCTAAAACGGTTTCTTAGGGACTGGTCATAAAGTACCGGGGGGGGGGTGGGCTGGAAAAATTCATTTTTACGAAGGCTAGTTTTGTGTGACCCACCCTCATATTTTTGCAGAATAATGCATGGCCCACCCATATTTTTCAGGTAAAAAATGAAATGACCCACCCCTAGTAAATAAAGGTAAGACTATACATAAAACTAGACAAATTAGAGGACAAGTATGATAGAGGAAGGAGCACACATGCACAAAGTCTTGTTTTTGAAGTTTATCATTGCATGAGATCTATTTTTGTTGAAATACCTGAAATGATTTTGAGAAGATAATGTGCATCTAATATGTATCATTAATAACCACATGGAATCATAGTTGTTCATTTTAATGGATGCGAGTGAACTTGCCCTTTTCTTGATAGAATGTGTAGTTCCAGAAAATATCCTTACCCCACCCATGGAGGGAATTCAAGATTCTGGAGGGGATGGTGGTAAGAGAAAGAACAAAATTACAGAGATTGTATGAAAGAAACTTGGAAGTTCCTGGCGGTAGGGCGTCCTTTTATAAATTCCCTCTGTGATGGGGGATGGATATTTTCTGAAACTACACAATTATAATTTGTGCTTTTACTGTTAATACATTTCACAGTTTTACTGGCAAAAGGCACCATTTGATGCAAAACATGTGCAAAAATATTATGTGCCCCACCCCTTTAATGATGCATGGTTTTTGCTAGCCCACCCCTTTTTACATGCATGAAAACAGTGACCCACCCCCCCCTTTTTTTCCAGCCCACCCCCCCCTGTACTTTATGACCAGTCCCTTATTAACCCAAATCCCCCGCTCCTGCCTCATCTGCCATGGACAGTTTAGGTTAGCTGTTTTTTCAAGTTCCTTATCAGCCTTTATTTTCAAACCCAACTAGTTTTGAAATACAAAATTCCCTTCAATAATAAAATTTTTCTACAAACTACCAGTTGAAGCATGATTTGCTCAATGGGGACCTTCACATCAGAGTAGTGTTGAGTACGAGATTGAGTATGATTGCGACTTTCAAAGTTCAAATCATTGCTTACCAGTAGATAAGTGGACCCTAAATGGCCTCTTCTGTAGTCCCTTTTAGTCCATTTTTCTTTAGGTGAGCATCAATAATTATAATAATAATAATTATTGTTAAGTAAACCTGCTTTCACTTAAGCTAACACGTATCATTTTTTTTAAAATTGATTTTATGTACCTGGGAGAAAAGAGGAATAGCATTTACATTTTTCTTTTTTCTCAAAGAAATGAAATTGTTTTGTGTGGGATTTAGGTCCCCTTCAAAACTGTACTAAATATGTATTCATATTTACCAGGAAACTTCATGTTACTCCACAATCAAAAACTTGCAGTTCACCATGGAATGCTCTTCAAGTGATTTTTGTTCTTTTCACTCTGGGAACAATGGTCTCCATGATGTGGTTTACAATCATTCTGAAAACATCCCTGGAGTCCATGAAGAAAAGAGTTGTTTCATGTAAGTAAAAAATCTGTACCCTGCATGGTAGTGGGGATAAAGTTGTGAACTTTCCAAGTTCCCCACCCATCCTCAGTGGTCCCTTCCACCTTGATGTTATGAAACAAATAAACAGGCTTAGTAATTCATTCAGTTTGGAAAAGCAAACAAAACTTGGTATTTGTGATGTTTCTCCCAAGCTTAAGATTTCACAGCAATCTCATTTGACCGATGGTTAGTGGAATGAAAAGCATGGGTTGATTCTAATGTGGCCTATTAAATTAAACAGTTCTCACAAAATGACTTTCCATGTTACCCCTGATATGGTCAGCAAGGCCATTATGTGTTGGTTAGTATGCAATGGGTTTGGTTTTGACATCTCCTACAAGCTCATACATAACAATGCCAATAATATTGTAAATTTTCCACTATAATAATTTGTGAAATATTATACAATGCTTTGTAGTTTTTACCGTTTGTTGTTTCCTGCCACTTAAATCCTTGTTTCCTTGTTTCTGGTATCTTTGATACAAACCAAAAATCAATTTAAAACTCAACATGTACATAGGACTTTGATGCCCCAGTCCTCCGATTGTAGCTGGGAGCTAGGAATTTTACTAGTCAAATAATTGATTTTCCAGGTGACACTTTTTTTTTGCCAAGCTTCTTCTCTTACATCAGTGGGTGCTTTCTGCTAACATTGTGATGTCTGTGTTGCGTGGGAAAATAAATATATTTTCTTCTTCCTTCAAAAAATGTTTGTTGTACATGAAACATAGTAAAACAACAACAACAACAACTCAATCACTCAGGTAATTATATGACCTGGGGCAAAGCAGTTCTTCATTTTGATCAAGTAAAGTAGAAATAAGATCTGAGAGACAGTGTATGACCAGAATAACTTTAGCAAAGATGATATTAAAAAAATGCAAAATTAAAGATAGGAAGTTTGCATTCTTAACAAATATTCCTACTACGTTTTACAAGTTTACAAGTTTATTCAAAAATTCAGCAAAAAAGAGAGACTGGCCCGCAGGTAGCAAGAGCTAATTTAGGCGGACAGACTTACAACTTTCAATATTCTTACAGTTATTATTACATTTGGAAAAAATTAATGGGGGGAAGCTGAATCCCCATTTAAAAATATCTAAATAAATTTTGCATTAATTAACAACAGCCAAGTTCACAGTGGAAAATGATAAAAAATGGAACGAAAGAAAGAAAAAGAGAGGAAAATAGTGTGCGTGTTGTTTGACCCAGTCCCCACGCTGCAGTCTTCAATTATTTGAATGTCATTTGCATAATTTTATTGAGCATGTTACGCCAAGAGAGAAACGAAGGTGACGAGTAATTGTTTGAAGCGTTCCTTTGCCACTTAGTCTTTAGAAGGAAAGATGGCTATTTTCAAGTTTTGGAATGGGAAAGCGTAAAAGCAAAATGAAGCTTTCGTCGCGAAAAAATGGCACGCTTGTTCCTGATGACGATTCGGACTCTGACCTGCAGGAATTCCCACTCCCCAAGAAGAGAATCATCACACCGGGTAAATCCATGTATGTCGCAAGGTTAGAAAATTGCCTTCGCATCGGCTTTGCAGAGAGTTTGAAAGCTGACGTTTTAAATTTTCTTTTCTTTCGTGTTTGAATTCATAAATTCATTTTCGAACGTTTCAGAAGGCGATGTGATTGCTGTAGAGTTTGCGCCTCGGTGTTCCTCTCCGTCCTCCTTATCGCTTCAGTTTTATGTGTAATTGTACTGGGATGGTTCAGTTTAAGACTGAAACGAGACCTAGACTTTGTAAGGAAACGACTTAGCAAAGGTGAGTCAGCTTTCGTGAGTGGACTAAGTACAGAATCATTTAAAATATTGCGAGTCACTCTTCACTGGTTTTCCTCTGAGTCGCTATAGCATACAGTAGTTTGTAGTTTGTAAAATTGCGTTTTAATTTCGGTCTAATTCTTCCGTGGCGAACAGGAAGTTGTGAATATTAATTATGTTATCCACTATGTGCACCGTGATTTTGTGTTAAAAGTAAACTTCCGTGCTATACTGAAAATGATGGTCATGCATGAATGCTCTCAAATATACTTTATACAACGACGAGTTACTCCTAGATCAATCACAGTTTTACATCGTACGCCATCAATTCGTAAAATACTAAAATTTATAGCTGTGCTTCACTCCTTAATTACAGTTTTATGTTTTTTTGGTTTTTAAATTTTTCCAAAAGTAGATACTTCTTGCTTATCAATTCGTCTACGAGGTGTCCCGATTTTCCGATATAACTTGTGGTCTCGGATGTGTTGTTTTGATCAAATGTTCCTCTTCCCTGCTCGCTCATCAATTATTCACCTTCGGCAAAAATGAAGAAATAATTAAACAAAATTCGTCGAGCTAGTAGACTGTGATTTTTTCTTTAAGTGCTCAGTTTGATTATTTTTATTCAGACCGGTAAAATACAAGTCTAATATCAATGTTTTGTCGTTGAAACAGTCTATACACGCGAATAGCTAATAATACGTTTGGTGATATTGCCCACTCGCGGATTAGCTTAAATTTACATTGTGTTGAATGTAAGAGAGTTTCTGAAAAGCGTGCTTGTTTATTTTCAATAGTTCAAGCCTTCCGTTGTCACTAATTGTGTTTGGCGATGAATAGACTACGGTTTATGGTAAAATAAATTAGATTTCAGACGCAGGAATAAAATGTTATGAGTAAATTTATTCCCCCCAGGTGATGTTGTTATTGTAGGCATAGAAATCTCATCTCTGCTAAAATATTTTAATTCTTTTATCTCGGCCTATTTCTTCTCCCAGCTCATTTTGAAAATGAGTAATATTACAAGGTTAATGGAATATTTACTTTATCCTGCTGGCTCGGTTCGAAAGTTATTGCCATATAATTTATCTTGCTGGTCTGTTCTTGAAAGTGCATTTATTAATACAGGTGTTGCTAATGAAACACGATTCTTTAAATATTTACGGGGAGTCTTAGGGTTTAGGCAAATTCTCAGACCTTAAGTAGGTTTCTGGATGTTTTGTGTAACAACAATTTTTCTTAATCTGCTTTACTTTGGGTTGTAAAATTTATATTTATTATGTGAATTCATGAGCACCACTAAGTGAAATATTGCATTTATAATATCTGATCCCCTGTACATATACATAAACAGAAGAAATATTAGCCAATATTGTGAAATTATTCATGAACACTCTTCTGGTTTGTTTTCTAGTGTGGCTAATAATTGTTAATTTTCTTTGTGATGAACAAACTCGGAGTCAAGAAATATTTTCCTTCTAGATCGCAAGAAAATTTAGCCCCATATAATTACTACTGTAACAATATCGAGAATTGTACAGTTTTAATTTGTTTGTTTTTAGAAACAGTCTACTTTTTCACAAACTTATAAACTTGCCTTGGCCCCACCATTTCAATATTTAATATATATCACCGGAAGTGTAGAAAACTAGATTGGAAAGCATTGTTGTCTGTCTTCATTATTTTGTTGTTTCCAAAGATAACAAAGTGTTTTCACAAACTTCCAAACTCATAACCATCAGTGACATTTTTAATTTTTAATTTTGAAAATAATATATTATTAATGACTGAATTATATGAAAAGAAAAAAGAAACATTTGATACGCCAGGAGTTCTAACAGTTGTGACTTCTCAAACGGCAGATATTAAGTTAATAATAATTGTCTCGTAGCAAATTGCATACTGTACAAGTAGTTTTTTTTTTAGTGGGGAAAAATTAATGTTGCTTGCTTGGCTTTGTTCCTCTTGGGATAAAATTGACAGCTGAACTTTTTTATTGCTAAAATTTTTATGACGAAAAATGTTAAAAGTTCTGTGAACAAGATGGTTTTTAATTTTACTTTTTTTTTCCCTCTACTGATAAGAGGGCACAGGGGCAAGGTTATTTTCGTGACTCAGTGATTCATTACTTTTGTGGTACATGAATCGTGATTTATTGAAAAACTGTTCTTTAAATTGTGAATGAAGTGCACTTTATGAGACATGAACTGCTTAAATCCTTGAAACATTGAAACAATGCATCATGAATTTGTAACTTCATTGATGGAGGTCCATAGCTTGTTTGCCTCAGTGGGTTTCTGTTAAACAGCATGTTACTTTGTAGAATGGGAAACAGTAAGTTGTGTTTTGCTCTGGAAATTCACAAAGGGATATGTGAATTACTGATAGGGTTTTCATGCATGAGTCTCAAAACACCCCTAGCGCAGGTGAGACGAGGAATAAATTAGGCTTCCTTTTAGTTGACTGATGTGGTTAGGTATTGTTTCAATTAACTGATGAACTGAATCAAAGTGGTCTTTCACAGAGACTTAATTAAAGTTTTGTTCTCTTATTACGTTCATAGTTCTCGAAAATTCTCATATGATTTGTATTTTCAAGAACCAGGAAGTAATTTCTTTGTATTGTGATTTCTGAAATACAAAACTGGGTCATAACCTCGTGGCAACAACTTCCCTTGCACCCCTTCCCTCTCTCTGGTAACAAACCAGTTTGATCCATAAAATACTAGCTAAAATTATGCGTATCCCCAGTGCAGTCTCCAAGTGAAAAATCAAGTTACTGAGGATGTGTTTCAAATTTACTTTGTTTTTGTTTGAAAGGTTTTAGACCAGTTTAATAATTATTATTGTTCTCTTTGTCTTGGATTCATTAATCTGGAGCAAAGAAAAATAGAAAGTGAAGAGGAAATTGTCAAAAATCAAACTGGCTTATAAAATTTCTAACAGAAAACAAATTTAACCACCACATATATTTTATTATGCATGTACAGAACTTGTTTATTCATAAATCATGTTTGGTTGTCCCCTTACAGTGGAGTCGTATGATAGAAGCACTACTAGAGAATATGGAGACCTGAGTAATGACATGAGTCACAAATATGAAACACTGAAAGCCAGTGAAGAGAAAGCTGTCAAGCTCAGTGATGAGCACTATAAATCAATACTTAGGCAGGTAAGAATAATGTTTGCAGATTTTTTTGTGATGAAGAGGGGGCATTGCGAGGGAACCAGAAGCAGCGGAGGAACGTCGCTGGACTATCCATACTTCATGGGATATGGGATTACAGTGTGAAGGGGAGTGAAAGATTCATAACTTTAACTAAATCGTCCATTTGAGTACTTTTCAACTTGCAGTGAAATTAAGAGTTCACAAGTAGTTTTATTATTTATTTTGTTTATTATCCCTCAAACATACAATTTATAATAATTATATTTATTTTGTTTATTATCCCTCAAACATACAATTTATAATAATTATATTTGAAAAAGCGAAGGATGAACAATCTAAAAAAAAAAAAAATTAAAAAAGGAACCAAGGCATATATTTTCACACAGTAGAAATAAACACTGTGCATTTTAACACTGTAAAATACGAACACTTTGTCATGGAAAAATTAAAAATGGTCATGGAAAGTAATGGATTTTTAAAAGCCCAAAAGTGTACAAACCCTGATTTTTATATTCTGGTATATCTAGCATAAAATTTAACTTGTGCTTTTCTTCTTCAGATTGCATATTTAAATTCAACAGTAAATGACCTGCAGAAGAAGGTTGAAAGACCAGAAAGTGCAAACAAAATCACTAGTGACATTGAATCATTAAAGAAAGGAATGGCAGACACTGGTGGAGAAATCACAGAGATTAAAGACAAAATAAAGCAGTTAACAGATTTAGCTGCCCAACAGCATGGAAAAGTGAATAAGCTGACAAAACAGTTTTTTAATCTTTCAGTAAGTGTTTTTTGTTGTTTGTTTGTTTGTTTGTTTTTTTTGTACAAGTGAGCTCGACCTAGAAAAGTGTTTATTAAAGGTAAAGTTGTGTTCAAGCTTCAGGCTAACCAAACTAACAGAGCTTGAGTTAGTTTCTGGAATGCCCTGCACGGTTTGCCATGTCTTGGATGGTTGGTCGAGAGGTCAAAAGAACAAACAACATAACAATGCCCCCTACCCTCAAAAACAATGCAACTGCAGGTAATCAGGGTCCAGTGAAAAAAGAGCTTTTGAAAGGTGCAGGTCTACTGAGTTTCTGTAGTGTTAAAAGCAACAAGGATTATTACATCCCTCTCCCTTTACTGCTAAGTAGGATTCATTTGAATGATGATATATCTTTCAACAGGTTCAAGTTGCTCAAGTCATGGGAAAACCAACCCCAAAACCTCCTCAGAAAAGAGAGACCCCACCATTAATTTTAAGGATGCCTGTCAGTTCAGATGAAAATGCAAAATTGGAAGATAAGGTGTCTTTCAAGAATGTTACTGCAACAATTTCAGCTGTAAGTAGGAATTTTCTCAACATGTTTCTGTAAGAGTCCAAACGATGGTACATGTATTTGCTGAACTGAGAGAAAGGCTTATTCATAATTATGTTTGGTCAAACATCTGTTCATGATCATGGATCAGATCCCTTGTTTGCAAAGCTGGTTTCTTATCGCAGCCTACCATAACAGTGGTGAAGTGTGTGACATCGTAAAACATTAAATTCATGAAATTTTGGGATTTGGTGACGGCTTTGTAAAGACCATAGTCAAAATATCCACTGGCCAAAAATCATCCTCTCAGATAAGATCTGCTTACTTTTAAGTCCTCGTTTCCCTATAGAAAACTCTCTAATTTTGTGCTGGTTGCTTCTGTTTAGAACTGGTCAGTGGTGCAAAAATTAAACATGCATGGGGGAATTAAGATTTATAAGTGTGTATAACTCGGCCATCCCAGATCACAAATTTTCATATTTTAGTGATGCCATGGCTTAAGCACTGTATTACTTGCATGCACTATTTGCAGCTCACATTATTGGTCAAAAGAACAAACAAAACAAAGCTCCTAGGCCTTAAAGGTCCAGTGAAAACAGGGCTTTAGAACAAGAACATACTAACTGGTTTAATTTGAGCACTTCTGAACACACCCTCAACAGGTTTTGTTTTAAGCCATTGCATGCCATTTTCTTCCTTATTTTGTTTATAGGAAGTTGGCAGAGTCATGGGAATTGTGACAACCATTAACCATACACTTTCCTATGAAGTAAAGAAACTCAGAGATTTGATGAAAAGCTTGCTTCAAGAAGTCAAGAAACATGTGGTAAGTAAACTCCTTTCTTACTGGCATCCCATGACTTTAATATCTAGAGACTTTTGATGGTTTCCTTCATGTATCTTCTGCTTATTTCTTTTAAGGGATTTTAACTTCATGACCAGTTTGTACATAACAAAATTTAAACCACAACATTTGCATGTGCATCTCCCTCAAGTGACTTTCTTTCTAAAGTCCTATTTAAAACATTGCTCACTATTTTTAAAATGTTCCTTTTAACCACCATCCTCTTTAAGTTACTTTGTTGGCTTTGAAAGAAGATTGGAGCAACAGATTTAACTTTTAAAATTACTTAATATTTATTAACTGTGGATATCAGTGTAAAAAGTTGTGAGTAGAAGTGGTAGCCAAGAAGTGATATAATTGTTCTTCTCTGAGTTATATGTTTAAATATAACTTTAATCAAAAACTTCCAAAGCATACCCGAATTGGTTTGGAGATGACTTGTCTTCAAATAGTTTGTAAAAAGACCTGAAGGCTTCTGATTACTGAAGTTTCCTGGACATCATCCAAAGTCTTCTGAAGATGGCATGAGGTATTGTTAAATGCTTGTGCCTAGTTTTAATACAATATCACTCACTTGCTTGTGATATGGTTTAAAAATGAATAGAAATGAAATCATCCATCAACATATAATGATGTATATGATTGTGTTATTTTCTTGTGTATCAGACAACCATCAATGACTTGCAAACAAAGGTGTCACAGATGCTGAGACCAAACCACAGTAGTGTGGTGTCAAGAGGTCACCTTGGAGAAGACCATGAAGGTGTTTTAGCTCATGTCTTCAATTTGTCACTTGATGTTACAAAACTCTCAGAGGATGTACATCAACACTCCAGAAAACTAGCCAAACTGGTATGCTACCCTTTAATAATAGTCTGACCAGGGTTCTGTGGAAAATGTTCTACCTTGGCTTATACAGTAAAAGGGCATGACATTTTTGTATGTTATGAAATAAAGTAAACCCTCCCATAACTGAAACACTAGTGACTGTTTGTCCATTAAAGAAAGGGGTCGCTTATTGAACTACCTAATTCCTTGTACACCATAATAAATAAACAGAACTTCACAAAAACCTACTGCTCAATAGCTTTCATTTAAATGGTCACACTTTAGGATTTCATCCTCACACTCAAAAGTTAGAACCACCTTATACAGTATAATAAACAGCACCACAGGGAATTACTGAACTCTAACTTTGATTTGAATGGTCATGCTTCAGGAGGTCATCCTCACACTCAAAATCTCTAGGACCACCTTGTACAGCATAACAGCAAGCACTACGGAGAAGTACCACTGCCACTCAGTAGCTGTCATTATTATTATCTTTACAGGTTTTATTTGGGGAGTTGAAGGGGTGCAAATATCACTTTAAGTGTAAGCTGTCTGTTCGCAAGCAGTTGCTAAAAACTCTTCTAAAAAACAAGCACAAGAATTGGCCAAACAAACACCACCAAAACAGTAATGTAGTTAACGATAAACTTTCACAAAAACGTGTCTCACCAAAACTCCTCACACCCAAGACAATAGTCCGCATAACTTTGCTCACTAAACTTAAAATAATCAGGAACATTCAAAATGTCTCTAAGCATGCGCTCTCTATCCAGGCATCCACACCAATGTTCGTTTACTGTCTTAACACTGTCTCTGATTGAGTCACATTTTTGTGCTGATTGTTACAGATGTTGGAGGTTGAACAAGTCAACAAAACAGTTTACCACCATCAGCACCAAAATGCGATGCCAGAGAAATCTGTGATATGTAACTGTTCAGCAGAAGTAGGAAAACTATGGGAGCAGTTATCAAGCAACAAATTAGACATAGAATCAGTAAAACAACAACTCCAAGCTCTTCAGAAGCCTGACAAACTTTTGCCAAGTAAGTACTGTATCCATGAAAAAAAAAAGTACTGTATCCATGGCTTTGTAAGAAAAATGACAATGGGCCAAATCTCATGATGGCGTAAGACTACAACTACCAGAATTCATTTCATTTTCATTTTCATATTCAAATTTTGTAAGCCCATCGGGGAACAAAGAACAATGGCTCCAATTAGCATGAGAAAACAAAAGACAAAAAAAAACAAAAGGATTCTTGTAGTTGTAGTCAAATGATGCTATAGAGTCTTATTGGAGACTAGTCATTCAAAGATATAATTATTTCAAATGATATGCAAATGTCAGATCATTGTTTCTTTAAAAAAAAAACTTGAAATAAGTCCTTTTCAAACCCTTTCTAATATTTTGTCCTTTTTTATATTTCACAGAAACCACCTCAGCACCACAAAATACAGAGTCTATCATCTCAGTAGTCAAAGAAGAACCTTCAAACCAGAATCTAACTGATAGCAGCACAGAAAAAACTGAGCAGGAGGAAGCTGGCTTAGAAAATATCAAACCATCCACCTCTGCAGCAAATAATGTCAGTGACTTGTCAGTAAAAGTTGAAGAAGTTGCTAATGTTTCTTTAATTTCTTCATCACCTGAATCTGCCAGCTCTGCCCCAGAGTCTAAAAAACCTTCCAATAGTACATCCCTTGATTCCCCTCCACAAAGTATCATCACCAACTCTTCAGAGAGCAGTCAAAGTAAGTTATCAAAACCTTTCTTGACACTTCATTTTTCTCTTTTTAAATGCCTGAGGGTTGACCTCAGGCAAATGGGGATCTAGTACAAAATGAAGACAATTGGAACTGATTTCACCCATTTTAGTTTTTGCCGTTTAAAGGGGATTTTCATCATTTCCCCTTCCTTGAAACTGCATTATAATGTCTTTGAATTCCATCATTCACATTCTTAAAAAATTATTTTGTTTTTGTTCCCTGAGATACCTGTTCCTTTAAAGTGAGTAGTTCAGTTTCCAATCCAGAAAATAGCATGTCAAAGAAGCAAAATTTTTAAATTTCCAGGGTTTTGTTGTTGTTGTTGTTGTTGTTATTGATTCCCTACCTTCCTAGGTTGATACGTGTGTGGCGCAAAGTTGTCTGTTTCAGACAACTTTTTTTTTTTCATCCGATTCGTAGTTCTTAGCTTTTACAGTTTTTGTACCATGAATTGTTGTTCATTTTTCAGTTTCTAATTTTTAGTATATACTTGGCCGTGGATTACGTGTAAACTAGCTGATTAAGCTAAGCCTAAATCCCACGTTAAATAAAGTATCGTATCGTATCAGAATTTCCTAGACCCACCTGTGTGAATTACTGAAAATCCGAATCATAAACGATCATCATGTTTTGTACCCACTTGCAGCGTTACCCACTGATGACACAGTTGAAGCAAAGGTTACCAAGTTGGAAACAACAAGTTCAGAGGAGTCGTTAGAAGATAGCTTGGAAAATGAGGGAACATAAATTTCTAATCATTAAGGTAGTCAACTTAAGTCTTGTTATTAAGTAAGACCGCTCAATAATCTCACCAAGAGTTGAATTAAAAAAACAGTCATGACCAGTGAGGAACAGGATTTTAAAGATTGGCGAAGATTGAGACGGATTGCCGTTAGAAAACGTATATTCTCAGCGTTTTTAATAAGTCGTGGAGAAAAAGCAAAGGAAATCACTACCGTAAACGAGGTTTGGAAATGTGATCAATCATCATAAAATTATTTAACTTTGTATTTGTTTGTATTACTCTAGTATTTGTGCTTTAAGTGAAAAAAAAATGTTACAAAAAATTATCATAAAATTCGGTGAACGTTTGCTTTCAATTTCTCCAAGAATTACATTAATAGTTTGAGAAGCTATATCAAACACTCGAAAGAGTTTTTGAAATCAGATGAAAACACTCCTCGTGTTTGATATATTTTCTCTCAATTTTCAGCAGAGTGGAATTCGGTTAAATACCCAAAAGTATTGGCTTCACAAGACTGATTGGTAACAAAAAATACTCGCACTATGTTCCTGCTCTTGACACTGATTGATTCATTCGATTCTGTACACTTGTCTGTTGTCATTAGCTAGAGAGGGATAAGTTCTCTTTATTTCTTTCTTTCTTTCTTTGTTGTTGGGTGGTGGGGGTTTGGTTGTTCACCATTCACTAATTAAAAGCTGCTTTATAGCACATCCTTTACTGATGTATCTTTGTGTTCTTATTTATAGATGTGTGTTTCCTTTTTTCAGGTTTTTCGTGGATTCAGATTGTGCCATGCGGTGTGTAGTCTAAATAATAGTTATTACGAGAATTGCCACCGTAATTCAATGCGGTTTTTCCGTTGTAAGATAGAGAAATTGTTATTACAGCAATGAACCGAAAGGGTTTTATACAAATCGTGAAGATATTTCTTATCAGATATCGTTATTAATATATTTCAGTTTTGTTGTTAGTGTTTTTGTTTTGTTCCCATTTTGGAGATGCTGAAGTGTCTTGGCGGACAAATTGGAACGAATAAATTGACGTTACTTTAAGAGAAACAAGTTGGTGCTTCTTGTAATTTAGAAAAGCAATCGAAGAGTTGATGTGTTTGGCAACTGATTACATATTGTTAAGTATTCTTTTGTTAGATGTAAGGAAGGATTCTGAGTGTATCCGCAGAGCAATCCAGAAAGAAAGAAAGAATAAGGTATCTCAGCAGAATGCTTATTTGCGCCAAGGACTTGTTTCACCATACATTGGAAACGTTATACTCGAGTAAGTGGTAGGATTGTTTTTGATATTATTTTGGAGGTACTCTTACGGTAATCCACGTACAAAGTTCTTTTAAATTCGTATGGTACTGAAATAGCATGGTTAAAAAAAACTTGCAAGAGTTTTTTTCATTTCAAGATAAATTTAATTAAATAAAAGTGAAAAAGCCGTTTTCTACTTGATAAGGTGTATTTTCTTTTAACTATGTTGCATAGAAACAGCTGCCAGGCCAAGGCTGGTATGCTGCTATGTAATTCTTTAATTTATTTCTCATTTCGTGTAGCTGATAAATACATTACAAGTTGCTTTGGAAACTTTATTTGGTCATGCAAATCAAACGACTGTAGACGTCGCTAAACATCTTAACACCAGTAACAATACAAAGAGCCCCGGGGGGGGGAGGAAGGAGTCAATCTGTGGGTATTTTCGTGCCCAGAACCAACTGCTTGTTTTAACCGACGAAGCCTTGGAGTCGCCAGTTAAGAAGAGCAGATGGCTCTGGGGACGAAAATGATTTGCAAGCGATTCGAGTTCTAAATATTCCGAAAATGAAATTGAAAACTTTATCAATGTGTCGTAGCTTCGAGTAGTGGACGTCTGGCAAATACCAGTTCTACTCTTACTGCAAGGCAAAGGGGCAGACCTCTTCGTTTCGTTGTACTTTTGTGTGCCTAAAAACCACTTTTCTTAGAACTTGGTTAAATAAGGTAACAGTTAAATAAGTGACAAGGGAATTCAAAAAACATTTCTTCTTTGGACTATATACAAAGTAAGAAACAACGTAGCAATATACAAGAACGGTTTTAGAATGCCAAACAGTTTTTATGCTTTTTCTGAAAATTGGCATGGGGACACACCAAAAGGATAGGAAAGTGATCGAGCTGTCAATCGATAATCTTGAGGAAATTTTCTTCGAGACCCTCTAATAAGTTTCACAGTTGTTCAGACAAAAAAACGTATTTTGCAGTCTGAAAAACTTGAAAGGGTAGATAGGAAGGTAAAATGCCCCATCCCATAACACCCTGACCGCCGGTTCACTCGCCTATAACCTCTTAGCAAATAATCAAACTAGAAAGGTGTGGCGCTGGGTCAGAGCTTAAGACCATGAGCGATAGAACGATGTACACCCTCTGCAAAAATGGCTGATTGGGTTAATTTGAATGGAGTCGAAAGAATACAGTGGAACTTCTCCTTACGGACACCTCTCTATTACGGACAGTTCACTTGGTCCCCGAGAGACCAAAATCCATATCAAGCCTACTTCTCTAAAACGGACACCTATAATATGGACACTTATTCCTTTCCCCTTGGTGTCCATAATAAAGAGGTTCGACTGTACTAAAATGTCAGCCATTTTTGCACAAGGCCTATGAAACAACGAGTTGCAGTGGATAGTTGTGACACGGTAGCCAACAAACAGGCCTTGATGTTTAAGCTCGCAGGCTATAATCGTGGCGTCAAATTTAAACGAAGCCCTGTTCTTGTGCGTAGCATTATCTCTGGAAACAAGTCGTCTGAGGTAAGTTGTTTTTCCTTGTTTATTGATAACTTGAACCTGCAATCAATGCAACAACAGTAACCAAAAAAAGACATGTTAAGAAAGTGTGAATGGCTTTAATACGCAGCCATCCAGTGGATGACTCACTATCCATCTGCTTGAAGCACGTGTTATGTATAAACCAAAAACGAGGAAGAGTGTTTCATTCAATTCCAAACCTAAAAAAAAGCAGGTGCAGCCGAAGCCGAGTTTTTTGTAACCGACTTCGAAGTGTTTGGAAATCGCATGAAACACCCTTTCGAGTGTTCGATATAGCTTCTAAATAAAAAAATCTATTAAGAATTCTTGGAGAAATTCAAAGAAAAAGTTGACTAAATTTTATTGTAATCCATATTTCTTTTGTTTTGGTTTCAGAAGGTCATAATGGTTAGTTGCTCAAGTCATTACTTGAACACAACCGCAAAAAAATTAAAGCTGTACAGCTTGTGCGAAAATAAAGCCTGTCCACCGTCTGTCTTTCTTGATAGCGACTACTTCGTGGGCGTAAGGTGACGTTATTCGCATTTTAACAACAAGGACCTAGCAGTTGTGCGAAAACCGATTTAGGATTTCCGAGAGATTTTGATCTCCCAGTCAAAAGCAGTTCGCTTTGCCAAAGTAAACCTTGTCTTTAAAATTAGTAAACGCAAAAAACTACAAAAGCCTGTGACGTTGAGTTCAAAGGTAACAGGCATTCACTGGGTGGGGGGGAAGGGGTACTTATGAACAGACCTTCTAAGAATCGATGCCACGGCTATCTTCATTTCAGTCATTGCAAAGTTCATTCCAATACAATTTCTGTGGAGATTAAAACATACAGACGAGAGTTAGGCGCCTACTGCATGTTATCCATTTTGATGTGGACAGAATGCAACATCACAGAAAACAGAGTGCGCAATTTTAGAATTACAGGGTGTATCCACCCTTGATCCTACTTAATCATTTTCTATTTCACAAGTGGTGCGCGCAACAAACTCAGTGATGGAAAACGAATGAAATTCAGCAATTGCGCAACTGGTTTCTTTTTTTTTCTCTTTTTTTTTCCTCCTTTACATTTTTTATTACATAGCCATAACAACTATTAATGCATGATGTATTCAGACACAGAGACGAATATGTATGGAAATGGTCGCTGAAACTTTGGTCATGCTTTATCGGTACGATGTACTCCAACCAAGAGAGAAGTAGAGGACCTTCCTCCCTAAAGTTATGCGGGAAAATTTCAAAAAGTCCGTTTTAAACGGATTAGATCCTATTTGTAGTTTACACATCCAAAGTAGAATCAAATTCAGGAGATTGAGATGCTGCAATGAACACCACCTTATTTTAAAGGCACTTTGAGAAAAGGCTTGTATTTACAGTCCTTCAATTAATTAATTAATTAATTAATTAACTATTCACTTTAACTAGTACGGTTAGACGGTTCCACCTATTCACTTTAATTATACGGTTAGACGGTTTCACCGCGCGCGTGCCATATGTTTTGAGAAACGAACCTTGGTCCAGCGGAAAATGGTATATATGAATATGGTGAGTTGTCTTTCCTGTTCTCAACCGTGAATCGTAATGGATCAAAAGTCTGTGAAGAGAAAAGTGGAATATTAGAAGATGCAGTTTTTTCACCACCGGTCAGAGCTTAAAATTAACAAATGTAGATCAGAGCTGGCATGTTATCAATCACAAGTTGGGTTTGAGGGGCTTATAAGCAGCGAAACATCACAGAACCATATAATCACAACTGGGTTAAATTTGTGCACGCTTACCTCAGGGTCTTTCCACACGTGGGGATTATGATGTAAGGCGTACGCATTTATCATGATCCACGTACCTGTACACAAACAAATTACACAGAGAAGGTAACTGACACTCAAGCATATAAAAAATGATGGTCTTCACTATCATCATCGCCATTGCCAACATAATAGCCGGCAACAATATATGATCATCTTTGCCATCGTCCTCGTGGTACCGATCGGCACTAAGACCATCGTAATCATCGTCGTTGTTATCATCATCGTCATTGTCACCATCATTATCGTTATTATGATTGCCATCATCATCAGCGTTATTGTTATTATTATTATTATTATTATTATTATTATTATTATTATTATTATTATTATTATTATTATCATCATAATCACCTTTATTATCATCACCAAC